>NW_006263366.1:1484400-1486355 GCF_000469605.1 Apis dorsata
GTTCGCGCACCGCTCGACAGGCCGCCATTTACGTCGCTTAAGACTTACGGTAAATCTTCCAATCTCGTAACGGAGAACTCTCGTGGCTGCCTCCGATCCAGCAGGTCGTACCCGGTCTCGTTGTAAATCTCCAGATAAGCCACCTCGATGGAGTACACGTTTTCCGGCCTCTGCATAGAATTTAAGGGCGGTATACGGTTCTCCTCGTGCGCACCTCGTGTAACAGCCTACATCACCGTCTAACAACCGACAAACGTTACCTTTCCTATCGCGTCGAACAGGAATTGCAAGCTTCTCGGTATGATACCGCGGCCATCGTTCTCCAGGCTCCCGGTAATCGTGTGGGTTTTCCCGCTGGCCGTCTACGAAGTTCACGGCTTAAAAGGTTCCACAAATGGTTCGTCTCTGTTGAGGTTTCTCGCGAGTTGAGAACATTGGAGGATGTGGCACGGAGGAGCGATTCGATCTTTTTCGAAATTTCACAGAAAAGCGTTCCAAGTATCGGGAATAAAATTTTGGGCTCGACACTTGTACCACATTCTCGATGGATAATTCCTGGATAATTACCTGGCCGTAGGCGAAAATGGTTCCGTTGTAACCATCCAGGGCTCTTCAATGAACGAGATTATTACAGAGTTAAACGAGCGAATGTTGATGGAAGCAATATATTTTTAATTAATTCTATATCTTCTTTACCTTTCTATTACCGGTCGTGCCACATTTTCGAACACCTCGTCTTGCGTGGCGGATTCCTCGAATATTCGGTAAAAACTGAAAGTTTCGAGCGTTTCAACACAAGCGTACGTTTGCGATGATATAGGCTGTGTGATATATCTCACGAGAAATTCCACGATTCGGGCCGATTGTCAAGATAATCCTTGCATTTTTGAATGGGGGAGACGAGAATCAAGAAATCTTCCTCCAGATTCTCCCTGGGACGATACAAGATCTCGTAATCCTTGAAAAAAAGAAAGAAGATTATATATAAGACACAAGCTTCGATTCGATATTCATACGAAACACGTACCAATAAATTTTTCTTATCCTTTTCCGGTTTCAATCTCGCGTAAACTTTGATAGCATTTCTCACCATTTCGTTCGTATAACCTCGCCGCTCCGCGGTTAAATCAATCGATGACAGGTCGATCGATTATCGAACACCTATAGCGGATACGTGTATTAAAATTCAACATGGTCGAAGCAACTATCTCCATACCCTAAATTCACACCGAAAAACTTTCTAACACGCGCATACCTCTTACTCGAATCGATTCATTCACGAACATAATTTATATCGATGATAAACAAATTTCCCTTTCAAAATTGAAACTGTGAGATACCGAAAAGAAAATAAAAGAACTGCTCCAACTCGAACAGTGTCCAATATTCTCACGTTAAAACGAAAAAGTTAACGGTGAATCTCGCTAAAAAGAGAGAGAGAGAGAGAGAGAGAGGAAGAGCTTCTCTATAAGTTTCACAATAGCAAAAAGAAAAGGGAGGGGGAAAAAAGAATCGTAACGCGCCTTAGTTGTTTTTCCTCCCTCTCGACATCTCGATATCTCGTGGTCTCGCGGCGCGTGTTCGATTGATCGATCCCATCCTCCCCTCCCTCCGCCAACTCGGTCGCCCTCGTTGCTCGTCCAACGCGGAGGACGAGAGGGGCGAGAGGGGCAGCGCTCGGTCGCCTAGGCGACGACGTCGTCGTCGTCGCGACGTCGGCGCAGTGCGTCGCCGCGTCGGTAGAGGCGCACCGGGTCGTCGGTCTGCCCGATGCCAGCCCAGTGCCCCGACTTTTCTCGGCTTTCGCGCTCATCCCAACTCGGATCCGCGTCGCCCGCCACCGAAAACCCGTCACGGCGACGACCAAACCTCTCCGTGCGCGATGATAATCGCCGACGATCGCGCCGCACCGTCGTCCACCCTCTGATCGTTCCTCGATCGGCCGGCGACCCAAG
>NW_006263366.1:1486389-1486873 GCF_000469605.1 Apis dorsata
GCGCCCAACGCCTCCTACTCGAGAGAAAGAGAAAAACCTACTCTTCTCTCTGGCCCCTTCTCTCTACCCTCTTCCCTTCGCCTTCTCCACGATTCTTCGGCTTCTGAACGGGGCGAGACGAGAAGTTCGGAACTGTGCGTGTGATTTGTTCGCGACGACGAGGTCCGCGAGAGGTCGATTTCGATCGAGGGAGAGAGAGAGAGGGAGGGAGAGAGAGGAGGAGAGGAAGGTGAGGAAGGAGGTCGAGGTTGGAGGAGGAAGGAAGAAGTGGAGGAGGGATAGAAGGGGGTGGTTTTGATGCTCGATATCGAGGATTTTCGCGCGATATCGGAAGGATTATCCGGCGTTTATCTGACGGCATGAGCAACGAGGCGGAGTGCACCGCCGCGTGAGAAGCTAGCGGGACATGTGCCTTTTGGTCTTCTATTGATCGGCGCGGCCCGACGCGACCAGCGGATCCTGACGTTCGGGATCGCGGCCGGCC
>NW_006263366.1:1487180-1504435 GCF_000469605.1 Apis dorsata
CTCTTATTTTTATCACACGTTCTTTCTTTTTTTTTTTTATCACACGCTCGTAGCGATCGCCATCGGGAAAGATTACGTTGGATAGATAACTGTGGTCGTCGTGGTACGGTTATGTTGAACGGTTTTATGTAAGTAGAATTGGCTTACGACGAATTGGGAGATCGAAGGGGACGTTGAACGTTAACGTTCGTGTTAACGCACACGAATCGTTGGAAGGGAAGATTGGAAAGAATTCGAATCGTGGATGGAATAAGGTATTAACCACGGCGTTGTAAATCAAATAATTGTGTATATATATATATATATGTACGAGATATTCTAGAAAGAAGAAGAGAAGAAAAGGAGGATATCCTCGGAATGGCCTCGATGATGTACGCGATAAATAATATCGCGCGATCACGATTGTTGGAGGAAGAGAAAAGAGGCGCGAGTCATTGCGTCTTATTGCTCCGCGTAAATCAGGCCCCATTGGGTGTCTCTCCGAGGGTCCAGGATGGAGCAAAGATCAGAAGCGAGTTTCAAGAACCGAAGAGTGCCACGAGGTGCTTGGATGGAATTCGCTTGGGGGTCAAATGGCAGACGCAATTGCGGAGAGGATTTCTTTCTACGATGATTTTTCGCTAAGCCTCGATCGACGAGGTGGGATTACGTAACGAAGATTAACGCGTCCTCCTTTATATATATTCTCAGCAATGGCAATTGTGCCAATCCTCGGCAACGAGCGGTCTCGGATGGCGTCAGGATCACGGTCGTTGTCGGCAATATTGGTCGAAGTTCAATCTCTTGACACGTGTCAGTGGCGAGACACGAAGGAACGTGGCAAGTTGTAAAAGTTACGTGACGCAGGGAACGAAGAATCTATGCCAACGTAACGCTAAAGAGGACGAATCGACATATGTGACGTGGGATTTAGATCCGTTTTGCCGGAGAATTTATAGTTGTGTTATCGTAAGTTGTAAAATTTTCGTATCGTTTTCGCGTTTTTGTGCAAAAAACGAAACTTTTAACCCTGGAATTATCGACAATTAACCATCTAATTAATGTGCCCCTAAAATGTCTCTAAAATGACAGAGGACGAGTATCTATTATTATTCAAAAAAATTTTAACGGGAATATTTTCAGATCAGGTTAACGGAGGAGCCGTAAAAATTATGGAAAAATGAAATTAAAATTTCAAAGCTTCTTCCGAGATAGCTAAAAACCTTTATCCGGCTATAACGTATTTACATCAAGAGGCAACATTTTTTTCACCGTTAGAAAACGCTTGGACAATTTCAATTTTCTCCGTTCCATTCTAATCCGCGCATAAATTTCAATCGGAGACGAATGGAAAGAGATGTGCTCTCGGGAAGCGAAGAAAGTCGTAAATTTAGGACTCGAACCTCGATGGAGAGTAGTAGGGCGATTTAAACGGTTGCCGAGGCCAACACCGACCATTATATTCAGTTACATTAATCAGAACGCCGGAATGGACGTGTAATCTCGCGTAATAAGACTGGATGGGAAGGGTTCACCGGCTCTTTCGCGATCCCGGCTTCTTTTACCCACTTCCGTCTCTCGATCCTCCTTTCCCCCCCACCCCAAAGATGGGAAACGTGTTTACGCGTTTACACGCGAGAAAATATGGATCGCTCGTTAACGAGCGAGTAAAAGTGATCACCGCTGCCTCTGTTCCCTCTCCTCTGATCCCTCCCTTTTATTTAATCCATTACTCGCAATTAACGGGCGAGCAAAAGTCGAGATCGAAATTAGATCGAGCTCGTCGGGCAATTTTTTTTTTTACCGAGCGTGACGTTCATCTTTCTGAGATTTCGATCGATCTTGATTTCCGAATGGTGCTCTCACGGAATATTATACGCTTCTTCTCTCCGTCTCGAAGAAATTTACACGTGGATGCGGTTGGAAGGAAGGAGGCATCGAGGCAGGGTTCAGCGAACGATATATTAATGAAAGGGATTACGCAATCCGCGGTGCATAGAAAACTTCGAACGGGACGAGTAGGTGGACGCGATATAAAGAAGTTCCTGTCCACGCTTTCTCTGCGTCTTCTCACCTGGGAAAGAATATTCGTCGAGAGATGGAACTGAACGATAAATTGCTCGTTTCTCGTTTATTTCGTCGCCGATATTGGGCTAGATATTGTGTACATTGTGTGTAAACGAATCTGTACGAAATCGTATTATCAGAATCGTACGTCGAAACTCGCTTTCCATAGAAGTTGTCTTTCAAATATGATTCGTAATGAAACGAAATATATAGCAAAGCTGGTATAAATTCTTTTTTTAGCAAAATTTATAAATAGAAACTAACTGGATGGAGAACTCGAGCGGTTATTTACAGGCTTCTTCTATCTCTATCCATCATCGTATGCTGCCAATTAAGTAGCAATTTTCATTAATGCGTTACAAGAAATCTTCATTACAGCGTTTTATCTCACGAGAGTTAATTCGATTACCGCTTTCTTTTTCGCGCAAATCTCGTACGAATCTCACGTTCCATAACTTTTAATAAGTCGATCCGTTATTAATCCCGAGTCGTTTAACGAAAAAGGGCAAGCTATTCAGGATTAGCGATTCGCGCTGGCTTACGCGAAAAGGTTACATTCTTCCAAAGGTTTTCACATTTCCATTGCCTAATAACTTACGAGATACATTTAGAAAGTCATGCTCAAACTCCGTATTGAGTCTCTCTCAACTTGTAAAAAATAAAAACACTTTGCCCAAATATTAACGAAGCTACCTATCGAATAAATCATCCCTTCGAGACTAAATTTGTGTCTACCTACACGAATTCTACGACTGAAAAAAAAAGAAAAAAAAGAAAAGATATCGACTATTGTCTATTGATTCGAATTTTACGTCGCAACGCGGTCATAATGAGAACAATGACCACCGCGAATTTTAATCGTCACCTTCGTCCAACGAATCCTCGTAAAGCCGATACAGATATCGTTACAGGAGACGACTCACCGGTAACCTGAATGATAAACAGTGCATTGCGAGAGGGCCCGCTGACATTTTAAAATGTCAGTGACTACCTACACGTGATTCTACACGTAGGCTCGTGCCCGTTGCCATTGTATCGGTGCATCGACAACGTCTGGAAGGACGACCATTGTTCCATCTGTGCGTGCACGTTTCCTTTCAGCCGTAGTCTTTTCATCTCTCTCTCTCTCTCTCTCTCTTTCTCTCGATACCAAGAGAACGATCCAAGAGAACGAAAATTAAAGCCATAAGCAGCCTCGATATCGCGTGTCGGATTAATACACGAATGCTTAATATCGCGAATCGGTTCCGCCCGTCATAAGTCATAACCGGACAAATCGTGCAACAACCTCAGGAAATTACGGGCGGAGAAACTGTGGCGGAAAACAAACAGTTCCAATTCCCTTTCATATCGATTACGGTTAATAGGCGACAAAGCTTAATTTAATCCCGCCAATGAAGATAAATACCGCAATAAACGTCCTTATCACCGCCGTAAATAATCAGGCTAATACGTATGCTACGTATCGTTCTCGTGCACACGCGCGAGAGAAATTTCCACCGATCACCGATTTCGATCCGGCGCAGAAACTCGGGCGGCGTTCGTCCAACGATTAACATGTAGGTTTACGGGGATCGCGGGCATCGATTGTGAATACACACGCGCACAAGTACGGAAAAGCCAGAAGAGGCAATGATACGAGTATCGAGCGTCTCTCGAACGCGAAGGAATTTATTATGAGAAATTTCGCGTTGGAAATTGATCGAGAAAGTACAAACTGAGCGGGCATGTGTCGTATTTTATTATTAAAATAACATATCCACCTGGACGTCGTGCAAACGTGTCATTTTTCCGCGCCCACTTTTTGACTCTCGTTGCGTATATACTCCCCGAGAGAAAGTTCTCTCGCCGTTAACCGCGATACGATATCAACATCGATGCGATTTCTACTTTGCGCGGACGCGCAAGTGTAAGGTCTGGCAAGGAGGCGGGTTTATCGGTCGAAAAGTTTTATCGACTTGCGACGGGGAGAACGGAAGGCCCGAGCATTTCCAACACGCGCCCGTTTCTCCGTCGGTGTTGTTGTGCAAGCTTGGTTAGATAACGAAGCGAGGTATCGTTGGACCACGTATCCAACTTGGACGGGGAAGGAACGTGGTATCTCCAGGAATCTTCCGGCTTTCAGGTTTTCCTTTTTCCCCCTCTAGCGCTGCCAGCCTTCTCTCGAGTTTAAATAAGTAAGTTTCAGCGTGCACGGTAGCCGATTACTGAAAGAGAATTACGATGGCGATACGAGAGGGAAGCGAATATATATATATACACGATGCACGATGCGCTTATTACGATTTTTACCGATCTTTACGATCGCGCTCGCTCGAACGTGCTATCAAACGCATACCTAACTGTACATCGAATTGGACACACGCGTGATACAGCAATAGCGTGTTATTGAACGCTTTCCCGGCATCTTGGGAACCAAGCCACCCGATATATCCTGCTTGCAGCTGCGTGCACCCGAAATTTATTGTTATTTTTAATCGATCCGCCGCCTCGACCCGATTTCCCTTTGCCTCGTTTCTCGCTGGCCCGACCTCCGTTTCCAACCGAAAGTTTCGCGAGCCGTACGTGCATTCTCCCCTTTTCGATCCGCCGGTATATTCCGAAATTACGAAACTTTCCATCGTCAATGGTTTAGGAATTTTCCACGAGTTTTCCAGTTTACACGCGTTTACGAGAGAAGTTGCCAGTTACTTTCCAAGTAACTTGTTCCATCGTGTATCGACAGAGATGCGAGTTCCAAATATCCCGTTTTCAACAGTTCTCCTACGTATTTGTTCAACGATTCAAGTTTAAGGGCGATGGAATTCCGTGTATATATATTATTCCGTGTAAATAAATCAGATTGTACAGTGGCTACTGTACTATTTCTTCTTTGAAATCTTGAGAAATAATTTTTGGGGAAATGATACGCGGAGGAAATGAGTGGAAAGGGAACGTAGATGAAAGAGAGGAGACGTTTTCTCCTCGTGGTAGGCTAACGAAACGGGCCGCCCTGTGCAGAGCCGGTGTATAAATATTTAGAGTAGCCGCCACGTAACACGTGTTTCCTCTCATAAGCGTGTCCGTTTGAGAATTTCTTTATTGTTAATGTAGCTTTCGCGTACACGCGACGCGTCGATAGCAAAAGTACATGCGTAACGTGCGTACCACATCTTCTACACCTTATCCGTTTGGATAGGTCGCGAACTTTGTCGAAATGGACGCAAAATTTCACCAACGCCTTTCCTCTAACGCGATTGGAACGAGCCAAGATCGGAAACTATCGTCATTATCGTCCATTAGGCCAATTTCTATATACCCAAGTAGACAAGCTGTATTGTCACGGTTCGCATAAACCAATTACGACACGACTGTTAACGAAACAATGGCATCGTGCAACGCCAGGATCATTGGTAAGCGAGTTTGGTTCTGGCCAGTGAAAGCCTCGATATTTCCTCCCAAAAACGGAAGGCGCCATTTTCGCCGGCTAGAAACCCCTTGCGTAACTCTGTTTTTAATATAACTACGCAATAAACGTTCACGGGTAGAATTCGTTATACGAGCCAGTGTCAAACGCCGAATATCTCGCGCGAATTTTGATTCTTCTTATCAATTTTTCTGCCGCGTTCAAAATTCGCTTTTTTCAAGCAACGACGAGCTCGTATCGAATCTCTGTAAAGTACCCTTTTTGATCTCTTCGTTCGAGCGAAGCGTCTCACGCGCACGGATATCGTTCGACTAACGAACCGTGCACCGTTTTTAATTAAAACGAACGATCGTTAATAATCGGCACGGGACGTGTTACGCGCGAGAATAATCACGCGGTTCAAAATCGTGAATCCTTCCGTAGAGCCTAACCGGCAAATTTCAAGGCCTGCGGCGAGCTTTTCTTCCGCGGCGAGCTTTTCGTTACATTCTAATTTCCGGATGATACGTCGTTTAAGGTCGTTGAGATGGGCGCCGCTCGAGGGACCTCGGCCTACCGTGCCATTCATCATCACGGCTCCGATTAAACCGCCTCGAGCTCGAGCTCGTTCATTCGTTAACCGCCGCTTTAAAAGGATTTTACAGTGGAAAATATTCGCCTCGGCGAATCATTAACTCGAACGCGCTCCGCCATTGCGATTGTCCATTTCGATCCCTGCACCATAGATGAGACAGACTCGAGGAATCATCGCGTGATTTTGGCGATATACTCGACACGAGAAACTTGCAAACGACTCGATAAGTATGCAGGGTGCTTAGATTCAAACCTGTGCATCGGTCAGATCGCGTGTTTCGCTCAATTTCAATCGAGACTGTTTTTTTACTTTAAATCGAATTAAAGCCGAGTTACGTTTATAGGAGATCTTCGTTTATAGGGGGGACTCGTTTATCTTATTATCCAACAGGAAGATGGAATAATAAGAGCGGATATAATAACGTGCGTAAGGAATAACTCGTTTCGAGACGGTCGAGGGATATCGACGCTCGTGGGATAGGTAAGCACGGATGAGGCTTCTTGCCTTCTATCCTAGCCGCAAGGAGCAGGACGAGTCAATAACTATCGAGCGATAAACTGCTGCCTTCTAATCAATGTCCATCCAGCTATTCGTTAACTGGAAACTACACGATAAAATCGATAGGCCTCTGCATCCAGACAAGAGCAAAGAGCGCCATGTGGGCTATCGGGCGCAGCTGTCAGCTCCCCGCGCGGCTATATCGTACGCTTTAAAGCTTCTTTCACAACACGAACCGATATCCCCTTGCATCACTCTATTATCGTCGGATACACTGTCCTCGTGAAATTCCATCCGTGTCGATGAATATTCAACGCGAAACGCCGTATCGTGCCGCGTTAATATCGCTACAACCTCGCCAAATATGATTTACAATGGCGCACGGAAGGGTTGGAACTGGAGCAAATCGTTCGAGTAATTTTACGACGCTTTTTTTCTCATCAACGATGCGACTCTTCCTTGAATTGGGGTCAACCATTCAACCATTATTTGGCAATCGGCCCTTGCTTTACGTTGCCTTGGTAACTCCGTTTCTAGAGCATCCAAGATTTTGATTTTTTTTTTTTTAAGCCTCGCGTCTTTTCTTTTCGTACGTTTCGATATCAAGAAAAAAACGGTAATATTTGATTTCGTCAAAGGAGATTTTCACCTCGACGCGATATCGGTTTTTTATCCATTGATGAATTAATTTTTTTTTTTTATTGGACTCTATTTATTTATAGAACGGCTTACTCGAACGGATACGGATGAAATCGTTGCAACGTACGGTGGAATTTCTCCGATATTCCGAGAGAAACGCGTAGTTGGGTTAAGGTCGGCTCGGTAATGGTCTCTCGTGATTCATTCATGCGAATTATCGATCGCGACGCCGTAAGTGCTCGCGTGCCGTGATCGCTTTTACGTGACTTCTCGCGGCTTGTGCACGGGGCTTTAGGATGGACCGATGCATAATGGGTCGAGTGTTCTCCTTTTCAGTGAGTCACAAGGCCCGGACGATGTCTGCCAAAATATTGTAGTCGTGGTCGAGTGCGCGCGCTCACGCTGCAACTCGCGCGGAGCCTTTAACCGGCCGAGACAATGACGTCATTCACTGGAAAGAGACGATAAGAAGTCCGAAGGCGATGCAGAGGTGGGATATTAAAATCCTGATTCATGCGTCGACCACCCCGCACAAAGAGCGAGAAAATGTGTATGTGTATGCAGCTGCCCATTGACAAACAGGTTTTTTCTTTTTTTCTTTTCGCCTAGAATCATTGTTGTTGTTGTTGGGGGTTCGAATAAAGGGAAAGCGAGATGAGAGGAAAAATTGTACGTTGACTTTTAATCGTGCCACGATATTCAACGGAGCCACGATAATTCCGCACGATGTACGATCGTTGGAATGTTAACCAGGAACGAGAGCCGGCTAATCTGTTCGACAAACACCCTCCAAAGGGTGTGAGATACGAGCGTGTACAATAGACCTCTCGAGACGAAACAATGACTCACGTGAATGAGAAATCAATAACAAGTTTTGACGTTTCGAGAGTTGCCGCACTCGTACGAATCGAGTTCTTCAAAATCTCGTCCGAGCGATAATAAAGTTCCGTGGAAGGAGGAAATTTAAAAATATTTTCCATCCACCGGGGAAAGTTTAGACAACGCACAAGTCTTTCTCGTCTTTCTTTCGCGAGTTCGAAGGCAGAATCTCGAGGAGCCGAGGAACGTTCCTCTTCCTCGAAAACTGTCCTCCCCCTGTCTTTGTCTCGGCCACGTACACCGCCTCCCCAAGGTTTTCTTCCTCCCCGGGTGGAATCCCGGCTGGACTTTCTCGGAAAGGTCGAACGCGTCCCTTTATGGGCTGTTCATTTGGTCGCGCTGCCACTTCACCAGACCAACCGGCAACCCTTGTTAGGAGAAACTGGCATCAAGGACAACGCTGGTCTCTCCCTCTCTCTCTCTCTCTCGTCGCCTCTTACTTCGCCCAGTCCCGTTCGAAATTATGTTCTCGGTTTAGACCTCGATACGAATGAAGATATTCCTACGCTCCATCCTCGATCGTTTCTTCCTCCTCCTCCTCCTCCTCCTCCGAGTCGCGGAAACAATTGGCCGTGATCTATAAGGGGACGCGTCGTCGACACTTTTTAAAACAGGAGAAATATCGGACTCCTTAACTGGCTTTCAAGGCTCCTTTAATTCCGAGCAAAAGGGTTATCGAGGTTTCCGAGTCGAGTCGTTCGTGGAAATTGCGACAAATATGGATCTTGAACGGTCGTTCCGTTCGAAAGTTGTTCAATTACCTCGTTGAACCCCTTTCTTCTTACCAATTCCCCGACAATTTATTATTCATAAACTTAGCCTCTTCGTTCAACTTAATTTTCTTTTCTTTCTTTTTCCTTTCCAAGCGATCTTCTCGTTAATTGTGATATATACGCGGGGATAATTAGACGGAATTAGTTGGTTTCGAGAGGCAAGGCAATCGAATTACGGCGAATTCGATCACATTTACGCTTTTCAGCGTGGAGGGAGCGAGGACTCGTTAAGCGAAAGTGTCGGAGGAAGGTTTAAATCCAAAGGCGTTCGCTCGCATCGGGCGAAATCACGACCGTCGCCGGCTCCTGTCCCTAATTGTCGTCAATTGCTGTCAATTGTAGGGTTGACCCTCCCTGCGACCAGCTGCAATTTGCAGCTAGGTCGCGCGTCATCGCCGCGCAAAATCGTTGTGCACGCGCTGCGAGCCTTCTCCTCTCCGAGCTCTCGCATATAATTAACGCGGCCGACCGTTCGCGTGCGTGCACGCCGTTCTAATAGATTTTGATGCTTTTCCTCTGCCTTCGCGTCGTGAAACTGCAACCTGATAAATATACCAAAACGAATTAAATTTTTCGATTTTTAATAGAAAGAAATCCTAATAGAAGAATCTTATCCTTATGAATGTAGGATAAAAAAGAAAATAATTGGAAAAATAGAAAAATGTTTAATTATTTAAAAGGAATGTTTCGATCGTTTTCACGTTCCTTCTATTTTTATTCATTCGAATACAAGTTTTGCCAGGATTGAATCGGTTTTAGAATTTTATTATCATTAGGTTTCTTATTAATTAGACGAGAGAAACGATTCTGCATAAATAACACGTTCGTTATAATTATCGTAAATAGTTCGAAGCGAGGAAGTTCAGGGAAGACAAGACGTCCCGCGAACAGTTTGCTGGCACGAAACGGCACGCCCAAAAGCGTAGCCGGCTCGTTCTTAATAAACCGTGAAACAATCCTAATTACAGCGTTGCTATGGAGCACGAACTCCGCTGGAACATGGGGTGTGGTGACGCATTAAATTAGCATTGCATTTCCGCCGCCGAACCCCACGTCCCCGGTCGTTGATTCACACCAGAATAAACTTTCCATCCGTGGAAATATAATTTATACATACATATATATATATATATCATTCCCTCCTGATAATTATCATGATTCCGTAGCGAAGGATATTTGCATTGGATCGCGTATCGTGTGTGTTCGAACGGTGGTGGGTTTCCACTCCCTGCACAGACACCGCTAGAACGGAGACCCGCTTAAAACAATGCCACGAAATCGATCATGGTAGGCATGCATCAACGCGTATGCATTATGCATCTCCGGAACCGCCCTAATCGCTTCGACATCGCTGCCCTCGGCGTTCCTTTCCCGCGAGCATTACTCCGTACTTGCGTTGCATCGCACGCAAATTGCATCGCGTACAGGCGCACGGGTTACTCGCGGGTACTCGCTCTGTTTACCACTTTCGAGCGGGCCTGCGGTTAAGAAGCGTGAGCCTGGAACATCGAGAAACAACGTGGTGCTGCACCCGTGAAGGAAAAAGCGTATTAAAGGGGAAGGGAGAGAAAGAGAAGGAAGAAAAAAAGAGAAGAGGACAAAAAAGTAGGGTATAACCCGGCTGGCAACCGAAAGCAACGACGCCGCCGACGACGACGACGACGTTCGGTAGGGCGTGTTGCGTGGTGGGGAGGCAGGCAGATGTTTGGGCCATGGCACGAGGGCTCCAGTCCCCCATGGGGTGCCGTGCCATAAACTCCCCTCCACCGACGACGATTCTTTCGCGTAGGCAGTAGCCAGCCAGTCTCGATGCGGACGCGAGACTCGAACAATGGCCTCGGGTCGCTTCTGCCCCTTGTGAGCGAGCCTTAAGGGCCACGTGACACGCGAGGAACACGCATTTTCACGCAGACACACGTGCCCTGGGACGCACACAAAGGCTCGCAGAATTCGCCTGAGACTCCTTCGAGTCGTGTCTCGGCCGACTCGGCCTCTTCCACCACGTGGTCGACGGCTCTCGTGTTCGTCGTCCGATACAGCCTCCGTGTGCCGTGAATCGCGAGATATTTTCCAGTGGAATCTTCCAAGCCCACCTTTTCGTGAATCATCACCGTCATATGCACGCTTACTTATATATATATATATACTATATATATATATATACGTTCTCGTCTTGCTCGCGCGTGAATCGCGGTTTCGATTCAACGAACCAGTAGTTTATCATCGTCGTCAACCGGGTTGTATCGATGGTGTGTACGTGATGATGGTGAAGTGAAGGAGATCGCGTCTCTCTCTCTCCCTCTCTCTCTCTCTCTCTCTCTCTCTCTCTCTCTCTCTCTCTCTCTCTCTCTCTCTCTCTCTCTCTCTCTTACGTACCATCGGGCCAATTTAGTACGCGCGAAACGTGAAGGGGGCTCGGTGTTGTGTGTACAGGGAACCAACTGCCCGCTGCAAATTTTCGAACTGGGCGGAGAGGGATGTCGTTGAAAACGAGCTCGAGTGCATTTCGAAAAGAGGACGTTTTAACGCTTGCCTACGTGCACTGGAAGCATTAGCCGCTCCGTAGAATCGAGGAAATCGACGTGAGACGATGCCCGCGCACTGTGATCGGCCACCACGCGCCCTCGGATGAGCGCCACTCCTCCTCAACCCGTAAGTGTGAACACCCTTTGTCGGCTATCTTCTAATAATAATACGTACAGATGAATTCATATACACCGGTTGGGACAATTGACCCAGGAGGATGTGGATCATTTTTTCATCCAGCCCGGATGAGAAAAGTGATCGCGGTTAATTTTGATTCCGCGCCGGAAACGCGAATATCGTTCCACGTATTATTACAGAAATAATTAACCGATCGGATGATTTGCGCTTCGCGATAACGGAGGGAGAGCGACATCTCTCCGGAAGTAGACGGAGTCACCGATCTCCAGGCATCATCGAGTTTCACGATGCCGTCACACCAGAAAATACCGCAACGCGCCGCGGGACGGGGCGGTTCGAAGCGTTCCGCTAGACCACCGGAGATCTCCACTCCACGATGCGGCGAGCGGTCGACGCGTCGTCGAGTGATACAACGCGGAATTCCGTTTTGATGTCGCGTCCACTGTGCCAGTCGCTGTTTCTAGTTTTTATGTAACCCAAGGATCGAGAAGATGACGTTGGATGCGACGTTGCGTGGTTCGTTAACGATCCACGCATCACTGAACTCTCTTTCCCTCCGAATCGAAACGAAAACAAAAGTACAACAGGAGATCGATTTTGATGAGGGGAACGAAGATTGACAGATTAAGTTGCACGAGAGATATCGAGATCGATTCTTTTCACTCGTTTCGCGACCTTGTTTCGCGGATATTACGAAAACCCATCGTTGAGACATCGTTTTTTGTCGTTTGGAGCGTTTCCTCACGCTCTCGTCTTCCTTACGAAATTAGTTTTCGAATAAAGTGATGCGGGCGTTGCTCAAGAGGTATTTATTTCGAATTTTACAACGATCGAACTTTGAGTTCCATACCTCGAATGAAAAAATTATGCGCGCTACAGCTCGAGCGGAAAGAAGCGTTCCAGGGACAAGAGGAATTCCAGCTTATCATCACTTCCACTTTTTAACGAATTAGCGTATCGTTAATTGGTTTCATCACTCTTCTCGCGTTAAATTGCCACCTGTTGAAATAAAACGCAGCAAACGTATATAAAACCATCTTAAGCAATGCCCGCATTTATTTGTGCCTAAAACTAATTTCATAACAAGGATATAATACCAGGAGTTACCCAGCAAATTTTTAATTCAAAAATGTAATAATCATCGTTAAATCGCTAAATTTTTAATTCAAAAATGTAATAATCATCGTTAAATCGCTTCGCTCAATTTCGCAATGATTATTTTGCGAAGTGTATATCTAATTAGTCGATTATATTCCAACAGATCAGAATCACGATTCCAATTAATGCCAGCGAGGCACGCTCGTTCGACAAACCTGTCATATATACTTCCTCCATCGTTTACGCAACCGAATCGCGTTCGTTTCTTCCCTCTTTACGTGAAGCCTATCGACCCGTTTTAAACGCCCGTTCGATTATAAATCTGTCACGGGATCGCTTTCCACGAGCCGCGTTTGATCGAAATCCCATCGAAGAGGACGTCTTCTATCGAAGACACCGAGTGTTCTTGTTCCAGGGAATCATGGCATGGAAAGCACAAGTTGCCATCCAAAACCACTTTCATATCTCGAGACACTGTCAAGGTTGAACGAAACGTTCGATGGATTTAATCGTTGACCCTCGTGCGCCTCCTTCTCCTCCTCCTCGACTTTTCTCCAAAACTGGTTCTCATTAACGAATCCGGTCGAAGACACGGCTCGATCGCGTGTTATCCCTCTCGAACGACATGGGAAATTAGAGAAAGGTACGTTACGATTTCTAATCGGATCTAACTGCGAATTAACGTTTCGAGGCCTGACCTGGAAAGAAGATATATTACAGACGAAAAAAAAAAAAAAAAAAAAAGGAAAAAAGGCCGAACAAGTGGTGGAATATCCGTGTCAAAGTACGTAGCTGGCAAAGGTGGTAGAAGTAAGAAAAGTTAGATAGACGGGCGTATCGATTTATTTTCACGTCTATAATAAACTTAAATTCAAATCATTAGGGGAAACGTTAATACCACTTTACCGCGTCCATTAGCAAGATCCAGTTTTTGCCCGAGTTTGCTGTGCCTGCCTCTAGATCGTGGATGCCAGATCGAGAGAAAGACGGGAGAGTTTATCTCTAACGAGATATCTATCTATTTAAAACCGTGTGTTTCGCCAACATAGTTAAGCAAGGTTAACAGCAGAAAGATTAAATTCCATACGAATATACGTATATACAACATCTTCTTGTAAACGTGCCACTAATTGCTCTTGCCTTTGAAAACCCACCTAATTGGTTCAAAGGAAGTATATATAACATTGGCGCATTATCCGACATTAACGCTTTTTATTAAGCGTTGAAGAATTCTGAATCCGTTTCCGGAAAACGGACGGCGAGGAGGATAAGAGGATATCATCGCTTGAGAGGCGAAGCTTGACTTTTTTTTTTTTTTTACTGCCGTTACCGAAATTCTCTCGAGTGGCTTGGGTAAGAAAGACACGCGGGGAGTGAAATTCACGGATATTCAATATTGGATATTCAATATTGGATATTCATTATAGTTCAATGTCAAGATATATATATATCGTATACGATGTATTATAAAATTTACGCGGCACGAGAGCGTAGTTGTGGAACGAACGTTACGCTATTACAGCGAAACGTCGTCGAACAATTACAATTAATTGATCCTCGCAACAAGAAGGAAGCGATTCTTTCGATATAAATTATCGTGCTTACGTGGCACGATAATGATCCAGCTTCCAACGAGAGGTGTAGATTCTCGTTGCTCTTGAACGTCTATAGACGCTCTCCTCGAGCGTCGAACACTCTCTAACGGTAAATTTATTTCTGATTCCTCTGTTCCTTGTCGTGTTAAATATCCGGCCGGGACGGATAAGATTGGTCGTTACGTATCTGAGAGATTTTGGTTAATTTTCATTTGGATTTCACTCGGAGGCGGGAACAATTTATGGAAAAAGAAAAGTTTCAAAATATGTAAATGGCGCTAGGAATAATTCTGTATGGCGAGGCGCATCGTGAAAGTGGTAACGCCTGGAGCCGATAGCATGCGATCGGCGGTATCGTTTCGGCCCGTCAGGGTACCGTAAATCGTATTTTTTTCTTTCACGGCGCGTGAAAGAAGTCGCTGGTGAAAAATGTGATATCGCAAAAAAAAAAAAAAAAAAAAAAAAAAAAAAAAAAAGAAGAAAGAAAAAAGGAAGAAAAAAGAAAAAAAAAGATGGCGTGAGTAATAAGCGATCGCCTTAATGATCACCTCATTTGAACAGCCTTCTTCGTTCCCTTTTTTTTTTTATCTCGCTTTACTTTTTCCCCTCCCCTCTTTCTATTTTATTTTCTCCCAACGGATGGAGAAGATGATGGCGGTCGTCTCTTCTCTCTCGACGAGCAGAACGGGAATGCGCTCGCAATTTTTCAGCTGTCAAAACGCGGAACAGGCCTAAATTTTGCTCCTTCCTTCTTTCCACTCTACGATCGCATCATTCGATTAAAATAAGAACAAGTGGATTTATCAAGCATGGATTTCATCATTATGTGCCTCTGTTTAATATATATATATCGGAGAATAAAGAATATTCTATGTTCAAAGATTTGGTTGTTTGGTGAAATAAAACAGGGAAGAAGCCGTAAAAAAATCTCAAAGCAAGATATTCGAGATCTTCAGTTTGCATGGAAAGCCGTATCGACCAAATCTGGCAAAAACTTTGATTCCCTTCCAATAAAACTGCGGAGAAGAAACATAAGAAAAGAAAAAAAAAAAAAAACAAGGAGCAGCAAACTTTCTTAAACGAGGAACGATTCAGATGCAAATGTCGCAGAAATTATGTCGCGTAATCGGGTTTTCTGGAAAGGTCTCCCTCTCCGTTATCCCCTTCCCATCCTCCTTCGTTCGTTGTCTCCTAAAATCGCGAATGCGAATAACCAAGGGAAAGACCGTCCCTGGCTGCATCGTGAAAACGAGCGGAATGAAGAGGGAGACAGCCTCGCGAAGCGTGCGAGGAATAACGAATGCTTGAACTCGTGCCAAGATCTTGCACGAGGTAGCGTCGTCGTTGTCGTCGTCATCGTCGTGGGGGAATCCGAAGAAGAGACACGGTGATCGTCCGATAGATTCCTCCAGAGAAATTATCCGAATTTGGAAGGCGAGATTATCGAAAACAAGAAACGCGCAGAAAGAACATAAATCTTTCCCGTATCTGATCCGTTCTTTCCAACATTTGTCCCGCTCTACCACCGAGTTTCCTAAAATGATAAATTTGTAACGGGCTCGGGAAGAGTATGCGTATGGTATCGATGGATACGTTACTACGTCGTTTCTTCCTACGTCGGAAATTGAACGAGTCGATTAACTGACGTTGAATGCAAGGAAGTGTGTGGATTACGAGTTCCGGAGTTGTCTATTATCCACAAGCTAATTACCTCGTTATCGAAAGTAACGAGACTATCCCCGTAAAACTTTCCTATGGATTTTTAAAAAATTCGAAACGACTCGAAATTTCGACTTCCTTCCTTAGATGCTAATCTAACTAACGGAGCGTTTCCCCCGGAGTGTATCATCTCTGTATCAAAGAGCTGCACCATATGTACTATAGGAAAGCAAAACCCAATTCGTAGTGTGTTAACATCACGACGCAGGGGAAGGCTTAGCTGTCAGAGTATCAGCTGTTCCCATTCGCCCGATCCGACAGGAGCTCGGACGTACTGGCAGCAATCCAGTGTGACAGAGGGGAACAGAGGTAATCGTACACCACCGGCCCTTGTCATTCGAGTTCTTCCTTAATTAAATCATCGCTTCTTCCACGTCGAATTCGTGAGCAGGGAAGAACCGGATCGATCGCGAATCAACCGAGGAAGGGGTGAAGCGCTCTAGCGCGCTCTAAACGAAGATCAATCTTCACGAGGGCCGCTTGAATTTCACCGTATCTCCTTCTTACCCGGCGAAACGACGAATTCGTTTCCCTCCCATTCGCCTCCTATATATCACGGACTCGTGCTATTATTGATTTCGTCTGGGCCTAAGGGTTTCGCGTCTCCACCCAGCCGAGGAGCATCGAGTCCTCGCTTCGTTCGAGTGACTCACTCGAGCGTGAGACTCACCCGCGGATTAGGAGCGAGTATTTCGTGCGGCCACGAATGAAGAAAGTTGGTCGAAGATAGACGGATCGCGGTATCGCGGAGAGACTATATATATATATATATAGCGGATCTCGCGGTTGAATTGAATTCTAGGAAAATATTTTAACGTGATATTTCAATAGCCACGGGTACAATGATTTTAATAAAGGTTGGAGGAAAGTTGCGATGACACCACGATATCCCCTCTCTTTCTTCCATAAACGTGGTAGAAAGTGGAGTTGATAAATGCGAATCGCCAAGTTCTGCGCACACTTCTGTACGTCTGAAGCGTGTCCCCGTAATAGCGGTATAGAAAACGAGTTAATTCGAATTAACCGGCCGCTGGCGAATTCATCTTTTCTCTGCGAAAGCATCCGATGAACGGAGTGATATATCGAACGGGTAGCGTGCGAGTTGAACGAAAGAAAGGAATGGAGGAACGATGATCTATCGGCAACCCGTCACGGGAGTGTACTTTATCGTTCCAACTTCGAAAGTTCTTCCGTTCGAACGCGGCTGTTCCACGCTGTCGGCCGCGAATCGGGCAGATGCCGATTCGTAATAATTCTATTTTACGACTGCGGAACGGCTTATCACCGGCTACTCTAATCCCAGAGTGGAACCTATCATCGGCGCGGCACGGCGTCAGAGAAAGAGCGGGGCCCCCCCCCCCCCC
>NW_006263366.1:1504759-1509679 GCF_000469605.1 Apis dorsata
AACGGGCGGAAGAGGAATGCAACAAGAGGAAACGGGGGAAGAAAAAGAATCGGGCGGTTCGAGATAGACGATTTATAGCTGCGCGACGGAGGGAAAAAATCGCGACCCACTGACCCACTCGGACGGATAAAAGAGTGTAATCGAGTGGCGAGCGAACCGAACCACTCCTGCACCGCTGATTTTGCATAGCAACCGTGATCTGTTCGCCGTGATTTTCTTCGATCCGCACGCATCGATCTGGTCTAGATTCCCGTGCATCGAGCACCCTTGTCACGGAACACCTTGCCACCACGATTCGACACGATAATCGGAGAGAAAAGTTGGCGATATATGTTGGCGGAATAACGGAAATCTTTCGTGTGTTCCGATTTCTTTTTTTCTTTTTCGAACGAGCTTTGAGCTACACTAGACTTCGCTGTTAATTAAGAGCGGTTGTGAAGTGGAAGCCGGGCCCTGACTTTTGAGGACAATAAAAGGTATTGAGTTTTAAGGCGTGCCTGCTCTCCTGTGTACTATTTATGTATAGTATATAGACTTATAAGGTCTTGGAGTTGTTTAAATTCTCGCCCAGTGAACGTTACGTCTCCAGAGACCCATAGCTTACGTTTCTTTTATTTTCGAATGTGTAACCCTTGAGATTTGTATTCGTTCTCTCAGGGAGAAAAAAAGAAAAACGAGAAATATCTTTTAAATTGACAACGCGTACGTTCAACTTATTTTTTTTTTTTATTCGATATTTAAAGGAATGAAAGAAGATTTTCCTCTCGAATTAAACGATTGAAGTAACGCCACGATTGATTCATTGTTCGTGATTGATACACTCGTTTTCGAAAGTTTTATCAAAAACTTCGATCCCGTCGAAAATATTTCGTGGTAATTTATCGAAGCCGTAAGAAAGAAATAATATTCTGAATTTTTGCCGAACGCCCATACGAAATGAAGCCGCCTATACGCCAGACTTACGTGCCATGAAATCGCGATTAGGCGCGATGCAGATAGGCGAGTCACGAAAACAATGGCAACGAAGCGACGATCACGTAGATCCTCGTAGATCGACCTTTCGGCACGCCTGTCGAATCGAGAATGCGTCCCCCGCATCGGAATCGGGCACCGTTAACGCCGGTAGTGGCCACTAAATTTATTCTAAAATACTACCGAGGTCAGTGTGCCACAATTTTTATCGAGCAACAGGTGTACAGCGTGTCGCGGTTGTTTCTCGTGAAAAAAAAAAATCAAACTTTCTTCTCTCTTCATGATAATTTGTCCGCAATGTCCGTGAACTCGTCGTTAAAATATATTTCCTTTCCCGTGAAATTAAACTCACTCTTGTGAATTTTATCTACCTCATTTATTTCATTTTCGAAATTACACTTTTTCTTTTTTTGTTATCGAATCGGAGGAATTTCTTATCTCTTATCCAAAATTATTTATCCGTGAAATTTAAATAATAACGTCTTAGTCCTCGTAAATAGCTTCGTTTTCGGTCCATTAATCCTCGTTATCGTGCAACAACGATACGAGAAGGTGGAAGAAATATCTAATAGACATTCGAGATCACGATCCAAATATCGAAATATTACGAGCGACCTTTTGTACGCGTCTCCACGCGATGTTTCCTCAGCCGTTTATTACGGTAATTTCTTTCCTGTAGTTGTTGGCCGCGATTTCCACGTCAATATTTTATAACCCATGTAGTTTCCTTCCTCCGTACATCACGTAACCACGTGGTTCGTTTCCTCATCGAACAATGCCGATATCTTGTATCTCTCGTCTCTGTCCGCCGTGCTCTGTATTCGTAGCTTGTAAAACGCGAGTAATAAAAGCAGTAGCGCTCCCCTTAAAATCAATGTTGCTCGAACAGAGCATAACTGTCCTTTCGTATGAACTTTGAAAAACACGGAATAATTTAACGGTAGTTGGGTCCGAAGCGAGGTATATATATATATACATAGCGAAGCGGTTTGACACATGTAAACCCGTAATATCTTATCCACGAAGCATCGTGTCGGACAAAAGGTCCGGAACGTGCAGAAAATGGCTAGCAGCCGGGAAAAGGTGGCTACGAAGGTGGCTTGGCCGGACGTTCGGTGTCCGTGAAATCGGCACGGACGGCGATGGAATAACGAAGCGAACGTTTGAATGAGCCCACGCGACGCTCTCCACACACGCCCACGATCGATACCACGGCCGTCGGTTCCACAGCCTCTCTCGCGAATCTTACGATCCTCCTCGAGCGTCGTTTATCGCGGCTCGATGAATAATATTCGTGACACTCGTCGATTCGTCTCGCTCTCGATCGAGAAAGAAAGTGGCGAGAAAAATTACGACGTCCCCGAACGTTTCCAAGTTCGTTCGATATTCCGCTTAAACGGCATAATAATGGAACGTCGTGGCCGCCGTCTGTTCCACCGTTCTAAAAGACGAAAGGCAGACAGAGATGGCGGCGGCGAGAGGGAAAGGGAGGTCCAACTTAACGGGTCTTTCTCAGTAGGTCGATACGTGCAGTAGTTGACACCGATTAGGACCTCGAAATACGTATGTATCGCGGGTGTATGTATGTATGTATGTAAAATCGACCCATAACAAAAGAGGAACTTTGTCGAACTATATATATATATAATATATATTATACTCGGAATATCGTAGCGAGTTATTACAATTTTAATAAGATTAGATTCTAGAATTTCCTAGATTTGTCGATCGATCAATTCGTCTCTTTTCTTTTTTTTTTGTGGATTCTCAATATTAGAAAAAAAATTTGCGATATTTTGAAAAAATTATTTTAGAGCAAAACTGCTATTAGCCAAAAGATTTGTAATTTATATTACAACTTATTTAGAAGGAAAAGGAGAAAAAAGAATCTTAAAAAGATGGTATATACGTTCCATTTCGAAAATCGTCTTATCTCTTATGATAGTTTTTCGAAGCACACGAAGTGCACCACTTAGCTGTACACGCTCATGCGTGTTGAAGATTTGTCGGTTACCTCGGATGGGTGGTCCTCGTCATCCGAGTCACAAGGGGAAAAGGTGAAACGTGGACTGGAAATTTACGAGATTATCGTCGTCCACAAATGTCTTCGCGCTATAACACGTTCCACGTTAATTGTTTAGAGCCGCGTGTTCACATTCGCGCCGGTTTTGCGCGCGTTTTCTTAACGTCTTATTGCGCGTCTTACATGCGGTCATTGAAATCACCGGGAAACGCGTAACATTCGTTCACAAGCGTTGTGAATTTAAACTAGCATCGATTACCGCTGTCAGTCAATCGGTGCGTGAGCGTGGAAAATCTTTGACAAATGCAATTTCACCTAGCTCATAATAAATACGTCGTTAACGGTTCATTGTGTTAAAAATCTTTATATAGATTTTCTATTGGAATTTACGTGTCATATTCCCCCGTGTAAAATTGATTTCATTCAATTTGCGGACGAGGAATATTTTTTTCTCCCCGTTCAATTTATAAACGATATGAAACTTATTGTGGAACCGCTCGTGCGCAACTCGTGACGATTACGGCCACTTGTAAAGACTTCCGCTTAATGCGGACGCGCCATTAAGCAATTACCCTAACGACTTCGCGATCATCGATTCACGCGCTAATTTCCATTCCCATGTATATCTCTCCGCTCGATAAAATTAATCGCTGTTATTGCTATTTCTTCCATTAATTGCAAAGTTATACAAACATAGGAAGGAAGGAGTTGTTTCCCTCTGTCCGAGGACGATTTTAATTCCATTCGAAATATTCTCGATCGAATCGGTCAGCCATTCGATTCGACGAAACATATCTCGTATTTTCTTCTCCTTTACAAAGTCGTACATGTTTTTGAATCTCGAAATGGAAGTGCTCTGTCACGCGACTCGACGCTTAATGGCGGCGGCCTCTAATCGATCGGGTCGACCTGTTTGCTCGTGTTATCGCAGGAATGCGCGTAAAGGAGCGGGCCGGCACAACTTTACCAACTATTACCGGTGAAAACGAGGCGGAGAAACCTTCCTCCTCTATTTCCACCTTCGGCGCACCGCGTTTCCGCGGGCAATTGCCTGCCTCTTGTTGGCTGCAACGCCGGTTTTACGACCGTTCGATACTTTATGGATGTTATTCTTTTGGGTATAGGAATATCGCCGTGAAAAATTGCACGGACATGATTGACAGGAAGTGACAGGATATATCGCGACAGGTTTGGCGTTCATGTGTTTTTAAATGGCCGTTGTTAACAGTAGAACAATCAGGCTTTAACGTACACTTAATTTGTCACGTGTGAATTATTATTATTCGCAGAATTCGAGGGAACGGAGAAATCAAAAAATAAATATATCTCTTCCCCTTCGTACTCCAAACTTCTCTTCCATAACTTTGACGTTAGAAACAAGCCAACAATGAAAAGATCGTCATCAACTCTTGTTGCATCCCGTATCTCGATCGACGAGACACGTTAACGACCGATTAAACGAAAACGATCCGCTCAATTTGGATCCAATAAAGTTGGGTTGGATTCCGGCGCGCGCGGCGCGTTCAAAGGCGTAACTCGCGGACTCCGCGTCGACTCGGTTCGAATTAACTCGATTGAAACGTCGCCGTGGCTCGTAGGACCACCGCGACGAAGAATGTGCCCCAAGGCCGGCGATCGAGCGCTCCGCTCCGTTCCAACCCTCCTCCCCCGTGCAAACGGGGTAGGGGAATCTCACCATCACTCTCGTCTCCTTTTACTCGCAGAAAAACCAGTCGTCCACCGGCCAGAAGAAGACGAGACGAATGCATTCCATCGCAAGGTTGCAACGACAGAGGCAAGAACAAGGACGATTTCTTTTCCTCCTCATCTCCTTCCTCCGTCTCGCCATCCTCTAATTCGAACGAAACACTTCCCCTTCCTCTTCGCCCATCGCCGGCCTTTCTTTTCTTTTTTTTTTTTTTTTT
>NW_006263366.1:1509944-1514670 GCF_000469605.1 Apis dorsata
GCACGCGTGCGTTTGCGTTTTCTTGGCCGACCACTGGTTGCCCGCTTTTTTCTACAACTCCTTCTTTGCCCGGCCCCCCATTTAAGTACAATGTACACGCAATCGTACTTGAGCGCGAGCCCATCAAAAGGCCGCGGAAACTGACTTGGTCTTGGTCTCTCGAGTGTTAGGAATTTTCGTACCTGCATCCTATCCTATTTTCGTCTCCTTTTTTTTCTTTTGAATTTCTTTCCCCACTCGATCGTTTTCTGGCTTTCGGTTTCGATCGTATCTCGATTTCGCTCGAATCCGCGTAAACATCACGCGAGCTGCGGAGAAAAAATTTTTGATGGACTCAGAGGAATTGTCGACAATATAGCCTCGTTCCGGGAAACTCAACTTGTATTTGCAAGTACAAATTCTCGATGCGTACGTGCTTCCTCTCGCGTAGATTCGCAACGTGACGGCATCTGATGGCCTGATTTCGCTTCAAGGAGGAAAGATTTATAGTATAAAAATATACGGAAATCAATAAGAGACTTCGTTCCAAGATTTTAATATTTTTAACATAAATTTTCAACATTTATTTTTTTGTAAAATTTTTAAACGCTTGAGATCGAGCTGTCGATAAGCCGAAGACAAAAGTTGAAGTTGATATTCTAAAAATTTTTATCAAAACATCGACAAGTTAAAGCTAGTTAAAACGATTTATATTTATGAAAATTGTTTTTCTCGTGCAATTAATGTACACAAGTAGTCGTAATTCGATAGAGATTTTAGATAACGAATATACACGCGCTGAGAATTGAGTATCACGTGTAAACTTTTCTCCGAAGGATATAATAATAAGCCATATTTACTCGCAAAGTATTTTCGCGTATATTTTACCGTGCTGACAAATTACACATTCTCTTGAACATTCTCGACCGTGTATAAATATTCATTCACCGTGGCAAAGAAAAAAAAGAAAAAACTCCAAAAGCATCGGAGTGGCTTTTAAAATTTGGGTCGTTCACGCCCATCCCGACCGACTTAATCTCGAAACGTCTCCGCTGTTCGAAAGCTTTAGATCCGTCAGTGAAAAGTATTCCGCCGAGCAATAAAAACCTTTTAACCTTGCATCAAACCTTGTACACAGCATTGATTCGCGAGAGCTGCGCGTTCGTAATTTCGTTTAATCAACGCCTCGACGATCGATAGAAAGTCCTTAGATTTTATTTCCCGTAATATTTCTTTTCGCGTGCGACACGCGATGCTACAACGAATTGAAAAACGTTACAAATTAACAATTATCCGATTGTTAAATAAATTTATTAAAAATCATCTCGTGTACGAAATACGATCGAAATAATTTCGAAAAAATAATATTCCTTATGAAATTTTTCCTATACACGAATTATACCCATCGTGTCGATTTTTTCGAAAGAGGCGACTGGAAACATTGTTCGCTTCCGCGGCCACTATTTCCGGGCATTAAACGATATCGGTCGGATGGTCAGTCGAAGATTAAGGTATACGTGGTGAGCAGCTCCCCGTAGCCAAGTAGGCCCCCCTACCTTTCAAGGTACCAGTCGGGAGGCTCTCTGTGTGCACCTGTGCAGGTTGAGAGGTGTTGTGTTTTCACCTGGCAGTTCAACCTACAATCGCGAGCAAGAAGGTTCCGCAGCCGCGATCCTCTCTCGCGTTCCATGCCCGCTCCACGATCGCTCCTCGAATCGCTTTTTCGCTTCTTCGCTTTTCTTTATTCTTTCCCTCCCCGCATGTTTGTCAACGGAACAAGTGGTGAAAGGAAATATTCGAAGGAAGGAAATTCGGTGCGTTGAACGAGAATGATGTGAGGAGAGAATATTAATATTCAGTCTCGCTGAAACGGAGGTTATTAAAATAATTGCCGAGAGGAACGAACGGTGAAGAGCAGACAAGGGTGATATTAAACTCAGGAATCGGTTATCGAAACGAGGAGAAGAATTTTTTGTGAATTTACGTTTGGATCGTAATCGAAACTCGATCGGTGACTTCCTTCCATGGGAGCCGGTACTTTCGTAGAATTTTGAAATTTCCACGATTTTGGAATTTTCTCCTCGAATATTCAGCGAATGAGATCGAACCTTTGGTGAAATTATTCCTCTGAAACGCGGTGTACAACGCAAGTTGGAGGAACGTTCGATTAAGTTTGATTCGTGATATGCGTAACTTGTCAGTGGTTGTGGGAAAATCTTGATCATCCCGTGAAAAAATCGATTTGGACAAGGCATTGGCTCGTCGAGGAAGATACTCGTTTCCAGAAAAAGAAGAATATCATCATCTTGTGTGTTGCAGCCACGATGGACACCGTATTGGAGAAGATGGGCAAGCTGAATTTGGTAATGTTGCTCGATTATCGATTTTTACGAATGATTTAATCAAAGAAATCGGTCACTCTCTCGATGTTCGATAAAATCAAGAATCCTGTTTACATCCCGTTTGCATCTGCACGAGCCGTTCCACGCAGTTTTTGCCCCCGTTTCCTCAACGGAAATACGAGTTACATGATCGTGGATTCCTCGAAAAAAATAAAAAAAAGAAATCTACTCTTCACTTCCGTCGATTAATGATCGGTGAAGTTGAACCAACAGCAACCGACAATCCGATGATAATCGTGTTCCAGCCGGATTAATAAAGCGTGGCTGGGATCACGACGACATCCATCATCCGGCATAAAATTATACAGTGAATTTCGCCGTGCATCGGAAAATCGCTTCGTAACTCCGTAATCGTACGCGCATATCTATATAGTTATCCGTGTCGATGATCGGGCTCTATCTAGTCTTTTTTTCTGCCCGCTTTCTGACCGGGTTGGACACAGCCTTGCTAGATGTTTAGCGATTACCTCGTTACGATCGACTGGTTCAAGCTTGGCTCGATCGTTTTTCGCTCGAGGAATCGCCCGAAGGCTCGATAGTTGCATATTCCGGGTACGAAGCTTGTGTGGGTTTCTGCCCACGACTAGCCGTGCAGCGATAGGTAAATTGCTACGAGAGCACGCGCTGGATTAAAAAAGAAAAAAATGTCGTTTCGTATTCAGAACGGAAATACAAGGCTTCTTTCGGCGAAATTTCGAAATCTAACACCGTATTAACGAACCGCTATGAAGATCGAGACTTCGTGGACGATCGTGGACATTACAGAGACATCGTCTCTGCGCAAATTGTGCGTTGCGGAATCTCGATGCGGTTTAATCGTCCTTGATGCGGTGATTTTCTTTTTTTTAAGGAATAATTTTCTCTTTTTCTTCTCCTTGTTTTTTTTTTTTGCTCGTTACATTTATAGGGAGATTCCTATTATGGGAATCGTAATGGAAAAGAGAAATCGTGATTATTAACAATGAGACCGATATCGAAAGAGAGTCTATGAGAATCTTTCTTACGAGGATTCTTATAAATAAGTGAAAACCGAATCTCGAGGAAAGATACTATAGACATAGGTACGGTGCGTATAACTTCCTCGTTGTATCAACGTCCCCCCCTCCGTTGAATATGCTACGATTATGTCTAATTAAATCCCGTGAAACGTTAACTAATTAACGTTAAATAGCCTCGAGCGTTCATCGAACGAAAATTTACATTCGTTAAAGCGACGTGGAGAAGAGAGAGAAAGAGATATAGAGAGAGGGAGAAAGAGAGAGAGAGAGACTTTCGTCAAGCTACATTCTCCATGCATCCGAGACTTTAATTAAAACTTATACGAGCAGATGGAGGGGAGAAAAAAAACGGAATTAGCTGCTTTGAACGGTTCCTCGCACTAGTCGCTGATTTTCACGGGCATCCATTCGAATCCACTCGTCCAGGCGCAAAGAATTTTGCATTTTCCTTTGTGAAGGAAACTTTGTTCTTCTTCAATGTCCTCTTCTCGATCTTCTCATATCTGATTAGGATGGTTCTAATAAAAAACAAAAATCGCGATATTCACGATGAAAACATCGAAATAGTTTTTAAAAGAAGCATAAATTATATTTTAATATTATATATTAAAAATTTGACTTTTCGATAAATCGTTTTTCTTTTCGATGTATGAAATACCGTATTGATTCGTCAATTTCAAATACAATTTCTTCATACATAGAGTATGAAACGTGTATGTAACAATGGTTACGATAAAAAAATAGTTGAATCGTCTTCCTCCTGTTGGAACAGATATTTCTTTCCTTCCTCTCTCTCTCTCTCTCTCTTTCTCTTCGACGCGGACTCTCACCAAAGATATTCGGCGAGTGAAACTTTTTGGGCGCCCTTCTCTTATCGATTCGAACCGGTCGATGCGTTGCGTTCCATATCCGGAGTGCGAGTATCGCAATCATTCAGCATAGCAGAAGAATAGAATCCCTCCTTGCTCCTCCTCACTTTCTCCCCTCCCCTCCCCTTTCCCTGTTTCGCGCACCGATACTTCTCAAACTGGCCAGAACTTCTCTGCTCAGAAACGGGAACGATCCGATTCCTGTTTTTACTTCTTCCTGAAGAGAAACGGAATTCTCTTGAGTTGCGTGTTTATACCATCAAAGGGAAGCCAGTTTGGATTCCTAGACGGAATTCGGTTTAGCACGGTAAATAGTCTAAATCGTAACGCAGGAATTCCTTGAGTTTCCGCCCATGGAAACCGAGTCAGGCACACCGAGTATCGATTTTCTTGTTATCGGTTATAGCTGTACGTTCACTTTTATGAGCTTGCAGTGAGAGAGGGGAAAAAAGAAAAAAAAAAAAAAGAAAAAAAAAAG
>NW_006263366.1:1514838-1526537 GCF_000469605.1 Apis dorsata
AAGAACTCGCTCCTTTGTTATTTGACATCGAAATGCCAATTAATTTGAAACTTGTTGGCTGGATAACGCGTTCACGTCGCGTTCTTGGAAACGGTTGGAACGGGAGAAATGAGCATTTCGAAAACCAAGTTTCACATGCAAATCCCCCACGAAAATATCGTATTACGAATCTGTAAACATGTTTTTCTCACTCCTTGGTTGGCTGGATTCAAATTTTGAAATCGGAGAAACATTTTTTCCCTCCTCACCGACCGTCGAACCTGTTAAACATATGCCACGCTCCTTCCTTTCTGGTTTATTCTCTTTCCAACAAATCGTTAGATTTATGTTCTTTTCTAGGGGAAAGCTTGTCTTTGGATTTTCCTTTTCATCTAAAATCTTTTAAAAAAAACCTCGTTGAAATTGGAATGAAACGAAAGAAGAAATCGATGCAAGAAAGTTAAAAATCCTTTCAAGACTCTTCGATCAATTATATTATTTTTATCTTTGGGAAATTCAATATTTGCGATAAAATAATATTCGAGATATTAGATCTAATCGATATTTGTCCATCGGATGATCAAAACCGTCCATTGATATCTCTGTCCAGCCGTAACTGTTGAATAATTGTTACAAAATTGTGTTGCACAACGCGAAAATGACGAGACCAAGAAGAGACGAAGATATCTCGTATCTCGATTAAACGTTATTTCAGTTCTCCTTTTGTGCACCCGATACACGAGCTGTGTATCGAACGGATCGAGAGTAATCGCGTGCAGCCTGTCTAATGACGCCGTTCGCAATTAACATTCTCGAATGATGCACGAGGCAATCTACAATGACAAATTACGCGAGAGTGTTTAACGTCGAAATCTTTGATGGCCGGAGATCGTGAAGTATAGCTATCAAGTTCTGATAACCGGTACCGGTGAGATTCGACATGATGCTCGCTTTGCCTCTTTCCTCTCTCTCTCTCTCTCTCTTCCTTCCTTCGTTCACTTCACTCCTTTAAATCGGGATTCAAAATTGTCCGGATTCTCTTCTTCTCTCTCTTCAAGTTTTTCGATGTGAATAAATAGAATAATTGGACGATTCATAACTTTCTACAGAAGATCGTACAATGAAGGAACACGATCAGAGGTAGCATCAAGTTTCGTTTCGAAAGACGCATCGAAACGAAATTGACAGCGGATAGAAGTTTCCTTCGAGGAACAATTACTCCATTAATGAGAGCCCGATTTAAGAAGCTTCGATCGACTGGATAGATCAATTCGATTAATAGAAATTTATTAAATCTCCATCGATATCCCCCAGTTTCGTTTCCAGCGAAGCGAAAGCTCGGTGTAAAGCTACTTTCCAAGGAGGGCATCGTAATCGCTACAACGCAACGTGCAAACGTTGACATCTGCCTGCCTGTTGTTTTCCACACGGATAAATTGCCCTTTTAATTCCGACCAGACGCGTATCGTAGCAATTTTGCTACGAGCCAAGCAGATCCTATCCATTTAATACTTCGATTCGTAGCTGCTCTCACATCGTTGCTCTATACATCGTTCTATCTAAATATAAATCAAGGCAAATGAAACGGCTCGCGCCACTGCCGACGCCGATCGAAATTAGAATCTCCATTCCGCCGAGAGTTTCTCTTCTAAGGTTAATGTCATAATTGCGCACGCACGATGCATAATCGAAAGGCATGCCTCGATCGCCTGCTTTCTTCGACCACTCTTGAGCCTCCATCTCTTGAGAAATCTCTCTCGGTGAACGACGCACAGATTTCGATCGAGCATTCGACGTAACCGTGCAACAATTAATCTTCGATAATGTTTCTCATTGATCGCCGATTAATGGATGTAATCTCGTTAATATTGCATCGAGATCGTATCGATCCAATTTTCACCACTCTCGAGTGTCTCGAGAGTGAGACGGACTCAACGAACGGCATTTGCTCGTGTATCATTTATATATCGTGTATATGAAAATTCCTGTTTGAATTCCGCGAATTCCATCGCGTGTTCTCCGCGCACATGGATCCCACTTCCAAGGAATCCTGATGTATTTCTGGAAGAGATCAAAGAAGCGAGGGAAAAGAGGGAATATATCCATGGAATTTGTACGTCTTTGTAATAATCGGTATCGTGATTGAACGCAATTTTACAGACACTGACACACATTCCTTCACATTGTGCATAACTGTACATCCTTCGATCCGTTTAGAAGGCAGTTTTGCGCTTTTTTTTTTTTTTTTTAAATTATTAGATGATCCGGGATAAAGAGATGGCAGTTGAACGGCTCAACGAGCGCCGATCTTTTTTATATGGATGTTCTTTTACTCGGAGAAACTAAGAAAACTGTCACAACCATCTAGTTTCGATTCCCTTTAACGAAATTATAATAGAAGAACGATCATATCTCTCTTGCATTCATCTGAATAATGTGGCGCTTAAAAGGATGAGACTAATTAAAACTTCGTTGGAATAAAAGCCGATCCTATTTCTGGAATCTATTAATCGTTAATATTAATCAACATAAGTATATTTTGTTTTTCATGTAAATTTATCAACGTGACGTTATCAACGTGTAAAGTGTAAAATTATTCGAAATTTTCTAAGCTCGTGAAGCTTACGAATAATTCATAAGTTAATGAAAAATAGGATATAGGATATAGAATAGCGTGATTATTTTTACACGTTGATAACGTCACGATAAACTTGTAAAACAAAATATACTCACGTTGATTAATATACGAATAAATTCTAGAAATAGGATCGAGTTTTACTCGAACGAAGTTTTAATTATCATTTTAATTATTCATCCTTTTAAGCGCAACAATATTATTAGATAAATGTAAGAGATACACGATCGTTCTTTTGTACAATTTCATTAAAGAAATTATCCAATGTTCATTTCAATCAACTTTTTCTACGTCGACTATACTTTTTAAGATATTTATACCAATACTTCGTTGTTTCTCGCTCTAAAGACTCGAATCGTTTCAGATAAATTTCAAACCATAAAATCACACCATCATTTCTCGCTTCAATCGATATCTTTTTATATATATTCTTGATTTAAAGAAAAAAAAAAAAAAATGTCATGGATGTACCGACTGCCCTCGTTTCACCGACTCCTGCCAACGATCGTATCGTCACATCTCGTGTCGCGTGTGTCGATTCACCACGCGAAAGTTCACCTGTGCCCCGCGAGGCCTCGTTTCACGCGGAGGCGACGACGATCATCGACAGAACCCGCGCTTTCGAGCCGATTTTTATCGAGGATACGACGGAGAAAATCTGCCCCCTCGCCCGTTCGAAGATTTCTCGCTTCGTTCCGCCGATTAACGAAGCGGAGAATTAATCGTCGCCTTTCAAATGCCATCATTTGATTGCACGATCGAGTTCAATCGTTCGATTTTCCTTCCATCCTCCCAATCCTCCTCCTCTTCCCTTCCCACTTCGTGACTTTGAGATTTGCTTTCCTTAGAAATGACGGTTGCAAAATGCGTTGCAAAACCATTGACGCGATTATGCAAACGAATCTCTTATATTATTCGATTGATCGAGAAAGTCTGTCGATAAATTCCGTTTTATCATCGATTTCGATAATTTCGATCTCAAACTCATGTATATAAGCTGCTAAATCAAAAATTCATTTCAATCGTGTTTCTTCAGACATTTTATGCGAATTACAAATAAGAAAATTAATCGAGAATTTAATACAACTTTTTTTAAAGATGAATTTAAAAGAGAAAATTTAGAAATTTGGAAACACGGGATCTATTTCCAAAATGAGATTACGATAGCAAAATTACCATCGAATAGAATATTATTTACAATAACAATATGAGAATCGCTGCTCGGCCTGTATTTACAATTGCGAATCTGCAACCTGTGACGGGCTGTATCGTGTCCCGATGTGTCACGAGGAAGCGATTAAGGTACTCGTAGATTAAATCGTGCAGCCTTGTCGATACTGTTTACTACCGTGTCCCATAAACACTTGCGTTCGAGGAACCATTCATTTAGCGAAGAATTCCATTTCGATACGTGTTCATGGCAGCGAGTCTTCCCTAAACGGACAGACAACGTACAGGTTAGTTCCTATTCTCTTCGATCTACGTTACGGTTGTATCAAATTTCCAACTTCGAAAACAAAACGATACACGGAAGGATGATGTCCGTCGCCATCCTATACGAAAGAAGATTCGATACGATACATTTATACACGAAACGAAACGAAACGAATCATCAGAAATTCGCACGTAACGTTGAACGCATCGCGCAACTCAACATCGTGAACGATTGTGAACGACAGTTATGTGTATACAACATTCTCGTTACGCCAACAGGCTCGAGCTAACGGCTCATAGAGAAGGTTACAATTACCCCGGGGCAACAGCTGCTCCGCGAGATAAAGGGAACGACACTGTCCCCGGTTAACGTGGAAACGTGACACACAGACGCGCGTGAATTAATGGAGGAAAATTAGCCGGATAGCCAGTGTCTGATCTTTATGTTTTGTGAGGAGAAAGGTGTTAAGGTGTGGATCTACGTATTAATTTTTAGAAGACGAATGGAGAGAGTGAAGGGTGATATAAATTTTTTCTTTCTTGCACGATTCCTGGAAATTAAGATCACAAATTTTACTTTTCTCCTTACCATTGTAGGTGTAAATAATTGAATATTCGAATCTCAAAGATTTTACAGGATGAAATTCTTTAATATCGGATAATTTTTTTGTCAAATTGAAATTGAAAGTTATTCTTCCACAGAACGAAAGTTACGCTACGAAAAATTCGGAAAATTTGAAACGATTCTAATTCGAGCAATTTTGAATTGGAAATAGGTATCGAATCATTAACGACCTTCGAATAATTAATCCCTCGTGATTCCGACACTCTCTCTGTTGATATTTTCCCAATGTCTGGACTCACAGTTTTGCCAGGACGAACAGTTGGCGAGGAGATAACGCACCCGCGATAACGATGCACCATCTGTTGAAAACCGTCTAGCATTATCGGGAATATCGATAATCATTCCTATCTCTCGTTATTGTAACGTTTTAGAAAGAAAGAAAAAAAAAAGAAAAGAAAAAAATACGAACAGACGAACGGTGCACAAAGAAGGATTCCAATAGTCCCGATTTTAAAGCGATCGTTTATCGATTTTTGTTGAAAGAATCGCACGCAACACGACCATGCATACCTGCGCGATAATCCACTGTCAGAAATTACCGGCGCATTTTATTTTTTCTAAGCGGGGCGATAAGAAATTTGACGGCACGATAAGAGAGACTGCGTTGGGTCGACCTCGTTGTCGACTCGAGCCTCTTCGGCTCGTCGATAGCCAAGAGACCAGTCTCGCGAGTTCGCGCTTCGAGAACGTGCAAAAGTGAAATTCGAACGGATAATTGCGCTCTTGATCAGCAGGAGGAATCGATTCTTTCGATTCCTCTCTTTTTCTTTTTCTTTTTTTTCACGTTTTGGTGGACTCGTTTCGTTTACCTCAAAGGGAGAAAGATTCGCATGACGGAGCAGCATGACGAGGCCATCGAATCCTGTCCGGAATCCGGACAGGATGGAAGATGGTCGAAATTCTTCGCGGTAGGTGAAGATCGGTGAAGTGAATCTAAAAATTGGAATAAAATTCATATGCGAGTAATAGGATGAAAGATAATAAAATTTTATGCGAAACGTTTGACAATGCGTATAAATGAAAATTTTATTGAAAAATCGATATGCAGGAAATTGTGACGATTTAAATTCGCGATTGTGCCGGAAATTTATCGAGGAGGAGATTTGCGACGCAAATCCAATTGTTTCTACAAAAATTAAGTTAAAAAAGTATTAAAGTACAGTGAGAATGATGAGTATATAGAAATTATTTCTATTAGAATTCAATATTTTGAGGGACATTGAAATAATTGCTTTTTACTGACCTCGATGAATTTATCTCTCGATTATATAATTTCGTCAAGACGAAAATAATTTTATTTATGTTATTTATCACTTTCTCTGTGAATTATTTTATATGAATTATTTTATAGGAGATAAAATGAATTTTTTCGAATAACACGAATGACAAACCGGCACCGTTACGACACTGCCACACAAAGGCAACGTTACGTTCTATCTTCGTAACAAGTTGTTCTACCTGTTCCTTTTTATAATGCGTGATACCGTAGGAATTCATATTGGACAAAAGCGAGTGAAAGGCGAGTGCGTGAATTTTCCTTTCCAGAGACATCCCCGCGCTTCTCCCCGATGATCGAGTCGTTCATATTCCGCATTTTTCCAACTCCATTTCCAATGGAATTCCTCTGGATTCGAATGTCTATCGATTCATTTAGGGATCGCGAGACATCACGATTCGATTAAGTGATCGGAATGTTTTCTGGCTTGCAGAGGATTCCGAGCTGTCCAGTGAAGAGTCCACAGCCCTTGAAGGAATTTGTGGGTCGCTGTCAGACGATGCCATCGCGAGTGAAAAAGTCCTTCTGCGGTTGCCTTCAGGTAAGAATGAGAATTGCTTCGATTAGAAACTCCATGTCTAACGAGACTTTGCTGCAATTACAAATCGCTACATAATTTGTCCAGCTGAAACGATCGAGCAAAAACGAGGATCGAATAATTATTCGAATAAATTTTTATTTTATTCTTTTTCTTTCTCTTTTCTCTTCACGTTCCTTCACCCGAAAGTAATTTATTTCCGGAAGTAAATACTCATCTCTCGTTTCTAATAATTATTCGTTCCTTTCGTTCGCAAACAAAAAAATATTCAATAACGTATTCAATAAAAAAAGAAATAACAAGTCACGTTCCATGTTTACTCGACGAAATACGTATCATCGATAACAACTCTCCTTCGGCAATCTCCCCGGCAAATCCTTCCTTAATCCTCCTTTAATCATTTCGCAAACACTCTCAACGTTTATATCCTCAAATAAACAAAAAAAAAAAAGAAAAAAAAGAAAAGAAAAAAGGAACATAATTCACCGGTTGAACGATAACAATTAGCGGAATTGTGTCGATTTCGCGTTTACCTTAAACGCTTGCCTCCGCGTTTCCGCATTCTTCGTTCGCTCGAATCGGTTGAACGGAGGATCGATCGCCGCCGTGAAACCACTTGTGCGAAACGAGATCGTCATTGGGAAGTGGTTACGTAACTCTAGGTGGGATATAGCATAAACTAGGAACGAGGGCCGCGTTTTTCTCCGCGTTGAGACGAGGCGACGAGGAGGAAGATTCGGATGGATCAGCTTTACTTCTTTGAACGAGAGGAGGGAGAGATGACGCCATGTTGAATTATCGTGGAAGGCGCGCACACCCATAAACGCAAAGCATTCCGGGATGACATCTGCAATGCAAAAGGCGGCGCGCGTGCACTCGTGTCGAGATTCCTGGAGACTCTTCGATCCCGAAAGGAAATCTCGGTGTTGCTCGTAATTGCTCTCCCCGAGATTTCTAACTCGTTGAAGGAGAGACCGGTCACTTTCTTCGCTCGCCATAAGAAGATCGAAGCCAACTTGCGATCGAGATAGGCGTAATTGGATTAATCGGGAATTTTTGGGGAGGGGAGGACGCGACGGGAAGGTGAAAATCGAATCGAAAGCGTTGAAGATTGAGTCATTAGAGCGGTTTATCATCAGCCTTCCTAACTTCCTGGTCGCGTTACGAGCGCGTGCCCGTGCAATTATTGCGGGAATTATAAATTGGTCACGATCTCTTCTGAACCAGAATGCCGCCGGAAGTGGCGCTAAGAACAATACGCTGGAACGATTCTTGGCGTTACTTGACGCGTGTGTTCAACTTTTTGCTCGCTAAAAGTGGCCTTGCACGATTCTCTCGACTGTAGCCTATTGTATTCCTTTTTTCTTCTTATTTCTTTTCACCAAAGATGCCTTGTCACACGGGATACTCTCTTCTTTACGCTTAAAAGATTATCGACAATTAAAATTACGCGAAAAGAAGAAGGACGAGTGTCGAGTTTTTAGACGGCTCGCCTTATACGAATTCCGCGTAGTCATGCGATTGTGGAGGCTCGTGTTCACTTCTTCAAAATAGTGGATTCCTTTTTCGATGATTCCTACCGATTCTCGATAAGCCGTAGCGGCAAATGGCTTGTTGTAAATCTGAGAAGAAGAAGAAGAAGAAGAAGAAGAAGAAGAAGAAGAAGAAGAAGAAGAGTAGAAGGAGAAGGAGGAAGAAAAATAAGTTCCAATAAATCTTGGCACCAACAGCTTCAACTGAAATCAAAGCGATATATTATTCCGTCTCCGTTAAGCGATAAATAATTCAATGGCTATCGCGGGGCGTGTACGAAAAAGATGCGCAGCTCGAATGGTGCTCGAAATACCGCGAATCAAGAGATCGCATTGTCACGGGTCGTTGCATCCTCCTCATACAAATTATCCACGGGGGTCTTTGACTGCGTGACCCGTGACGATACGGATGTCCACCCCGTGGATAGGGGTCGAGAAAATCCGGCTTCCTTCTCAGAATCGATGAAGCTCGAAGGTGATCATCTTCCAACACGCTTGCACGCGCTATTAAAAAGTGCATCCGAGGTATTACGAACGTGATTACCTTTGCGTGACGGGATAGCCACGCGATGTTTTATGATAGAGACGTCTTCTTGCTCGAGGTACGAAGGAAGAGAAGAATCGGGAGAAAATACAATGGCGTACAACAATTACGTTTAGTCACTTTTCAAGAAAAATTGAATTGAGCTTGGCTTGGAGTTCGCATAAACCACCATAATAAAAAAATAACGCGAACGATGACAGCCAACATCGATGATTAACGATCCAACGTTCATTCATTTCGTTTCATCTTATCGCACTCTTCGATTAAACGTCGGCGGAATATCCTTTGAACCTCGTAACAGCGATCCCCAGAAACGATAAAGCGATCGACTGTCGCGCGATAAATCGGCTCGTAATTCGCGTTCTCGATCATAAAATTGACCATCTCATCCGATCGTTCCACCGGTTCCCTTCTTCCTAGGAATTCACATTGTGGATAAAATATACATACGAAAGAAGCTTGCTTAGTTCCAACCCACTAGACCAGAAAGACTCAGCTTGGAATCAACTTCTTCTTCTTCTTCGATTCTTCCATATCGGCGCATCCACCTTCGGCAAACCTTTCTTTCTTTCGCGAACCTCGGGACGAGACCAGCGTCAATTCCACGGAATCGAATTAAAGAAAAAGAAGAAGACGAAGAAGAAGAAGAAGAAGGAAAAAAAAAAGGAAACACCGTATATACCGTGTACTTCCACGAGGAATCCATCTCGATTCCCATCCAGTCGTCCTTGAGCGAATCCTATGACCCGTAGGATTCCATTATGCCGATCAACCCTAGCGCTGCGGGGCGTGTCCGGCGAGGAAAAGGGGAGGGTGATACACCTTGGTCGAACATAATCGTGTTTCCACCATCCTCTAAGGATCTTCGCAGTTCTTCTTTTCCTTTTTTCTTTTCTTTTCCATCGGCAGATCTGTCGAACTCGGAGGCAGAGATCCGATGGAATGCACCCATAGATGGTAGCAAGAGCGGCTCGCTCGCTCGAAAGTCCGCGAACGATCGGTATCGCGTGTGAGACTCGTGGAACACGGCGTTCTTTACGTGTTTCGCGGCGACGCTTTCAATTATCTACGATGCTGGAATTTATATGCGGTTCCCGTGCTATTCGAAGCGAAAGAAAACGATCGAGATTTTTCGCTATCGAGCTTGCTCCCGTTTGCATCCTATCTAGGAGATGCTTTCGTTTCCCTCTTTTATCGTCCCGGTTTGTTCGATCTACCTTAGGACGAGCAAGTAGAAGACAGGGAAAGAAAGCGTTTATATATATTATATGCGTCTTAAAATTTTCTTGGAAATGTTGATCGTGTGTAACTCGAGGGAAACAGAGAGGGAAAATTATATCTTCGATATTAAATTATATTCAATCAACGTGTTTTAATTATAAATCTTCTTGTTATTTCGTAACGCTTGATAAAATTGTACCTTATTTAGGACTTATATTCAGTCAATGTGTTAATTAATTGTCATCTTCTTGTTATTTCGTAACGTCTGATAAAATTGTACCTTATTTACGAGTTATATTATTTTCTTTCTGTCTTTCTTATTACGCCATCGTACCACGCCTTCTATAAAGTAAGTAAATAACTGTACAGTTATCCTCATACACCACACATATCCTGTTTTTAATTAAGCGAGAAAGCAGTAAAATGTTCCAAGGGATTAAACTTCTCCCCTCGTGGTAATTTCATTGCCGAGAAACTTCTTTCTTCACGCTTTACAAAACGGAAACCGAGCCGAGCAATTTTCTCGGGAATCTTACAAGTTTTCGAGTTGTAGAAAATCGATGGAAAATTTTCATGATATCTCGTCGGAATCTCTTCGAGGTCCCGGTTTTTCGATTTTACGACGGTTAAATTATCCCTCTAAGCAACCCCATTCCGCTTTAGTTTAGTTGGGAATTTCTCGTTCGAGAATTCGAAACGCTCCTCCTTCGAGAGAGGATTGTTTGTCCCGCGATGTACACAAGCAGCTCGTAAAGAGGCGGAAGAGAGTTTGACAAGAAATTTAGTTCGCGGAATCTATTCCTCTCTGGAAGGAGAAAAGAGAAAAAGAAAGAAGAAAGAAAGAGAAGAAGGAGAAAAAGAATTATGCTAATGCCGGCGAGTTTGACGCGATCACGTTCCAGAGAATTTCTTGCAAGTGCTTCTGAACCACTTCAACCGCGTTCATTGCGGATCCAACCGACGCTCGCGAAGAAGCATATGTACTATCCTTATGTAGAGAAATCCCGACGTTGTTTCCCATCGTCCATCTGTTCCACTCTAAGCCCTCGCAATTTCTTCTCTCGATGCAGAATAGAACACGGGCGTAATGACTTTCTTTCCCGAACGAAATTACTTCAACATCGTTCCAACGATCCATTTTTGTCGAAACCTATTTGGTATTCTTGCACCTCGGCTCTCGATCCCCCCCCTTATCGTATCGATAATTTCATTCGATACTCTTCTCTGGACAATGAGCAATTTATTCCTCCACTATCGAAAAATGTGTCCATTCACGATCAAACGGGTTTCTAGCGAGTCAATAGCCGTTGGAACTTGACAGAGTGTAGGCAATATGTCATATTTGCAAGTCTCATTGCGCTTAATATGTTTCCGTTACTATGTTGACAACCTACCCGGCGCTGCGCCCACGCGCGCGTGGGTGTTCTCAAACCTGAAACGATCCGCGCGAGAAATACTTATTAGGTGGTCCGAAGAATTCGATTTTTAGACGAATAAGGAATCTTTCGTATTTTTTTTTTTTTTTAATTTGTATTTCTCCTTATTCTTTTTTCGTAATCACGAAAAAATTTTTTTTTACGTTTGACAAAACGTTTTCAACTATTATGCAACAGCATGAAACGTAAAAAAAAAAAAAAAATTGCATTTTATCTTTCTTATTTTTAGAACATTACAACAGAATAGGAATAGGAGTTAATCTAAGAACACGTAGAGAGATAAGTTTCAAGATTATACGTATGTAAATTCCACACACATGTATATTCATTGACTTTCATTGTTGACGTAATCAAACATCTGTCTGTACGAAATGAACGTTCCAAATAACTTTAATGTACGCATATTTTATTTCTAATCGACGGGAGGCACCGTATCGAGGCACGTGTTACGTAAAAAAAAAAAAAAAAAAAAAAAAAAA
>NW_006263366.1:1526740-1531476 GCF_000469605.1 Apis dorsata
GTTACACTCGATTTATAATTGATTCGAGACAGGGCGAGATGTTAAAATTCCAAGGTTCCATCTAAGGTTAGATCCTTGAAAATTGCAAGGAAAATTATCGTCGAAACGAGTTTGTGGCACGAACGTGTGCACAACTCGATATTTCGCTTTCGTTCCGTATAGGCCGATTACGAATAAATCGCATCGCGTGCAACCGATGAATAACATGGTTGCAGTAAATCGGGTCACTTTATACAGTTAACATAACGTTGCTTCCGAGATCTTGCCTTGGATTACGCCTGTTATCAAGCCGCAACAGAGACGTAGATGGAGAAAAAAAAAAAAAAAAAAAAAAAGAGAGAAAGAAAAAAATATGCATATGAAACTGTAGTAAACGAAACGGTATTCAGTGGTTGTTCGCATCACGCATCACGCGGCTTCAACTTGTGTTTTTTTACCTACATAAAATGTTCAATGTGTGTAATTTCCACGTCGAACGTTATATTATTTGTATAATTGGGAATCCAAATAATGGGAGTCCAAAGTCGAGTTTGCTGTTTCTTTTTTTTTTTTTTAGCGATCAATTTTCAGGTCAACTCGGGTAAATGACTGTACTAGAATTTTATCTTATCTTAATTTTGCATACTCGATAATTGTCACAACACTTGTCCAAGTTTTCTAAATAACTTCTGATATATTAATTTTCCAAACAATATACCAGTATTGCTTGGTATAATAATAATTTTCTTCTCTCCTGAATGATATTTCTCTTTTTTCCTTTTCATACAATCCGTTGGCGCGTGTAATAAAGGAATAAAAGTTTATCCCCGTGGAACATGGCGTTTTCCCCGCGGTTCCCATGCAATAAATCCAATCACGTGTGAACACCGCGCGAGTCGCTTAGGAGAAACCTTATCCTAGTGGTAGATTGCCTCCTCGATTCTTGGCCGAGGATCTATCCGCGTTATTTACGCGACAGATTCGTCACGGAGGATAGACTTTCGTCCTGCGTGGAACGTGGCCGTTCCAGAGAAAGAGGCACGGGGAGGAAGGGGAGGAGGAGAGGCTAGCCGCGTAAAACCTCGCGAATCCAGCTCCAAACTGGCTGACCTCCTTCGCCTTTTTCTACTGGGGCTCACGTGTGCGTGCCGGGAGGCCGGTCGCGTGTCACGCTTTATCGCGTCTCCTCTTGTTTCGCGTTCACGTGCTGGCCTCGCGCGTGAACGCGCCGCGAGCGTTAACCTGGAACGAATTCAGAGATGCTGGCTCTCTAAGAGGAGAAGTTTCGAGGAGAAATTTCGAGTACGCTGATCCCTCGATAATTCTTAAATTCTTCGACTTCCGTTTTCCTTTTTCTCTTTTTGCTTCTCTTTTTGCGTTATTTTCTATATTCCACGTTATTTTACGTTAATTAGCTAAAGAACGAGTCGAAAATATTTGTATATTTTCTTCGTCTCGATATTATCTCGATATTACTTTACGGATGAATGTATACTGAGAGAAGAGAATAAGGTATCGAGCGATCGGAATTACGATCGTTAGGTAAGTATTTATCTTGAGTCGTACACCAATGCGGAACTGGCTATGCAAACAACGGCGTGGATAGTCCTATGACGCGCTCGTCAATACGCTATCAAAGCTGTTAACATTTACTCGCGTCGGATATTATCTCGACACAATTCTTCCTATCGCCTCGGTTCGATGATAACAGGCAAGCAATTATAGATCGAGAAATCGCCGTCGCGTAAGCTGAAAGCTCGCACAAAGTTGCACGGCTAATGATAGATATTCCAAACGGCGTGCGCGTTTGTTGGGACGTAGGATGTTTGCGAAGAATAAATCGGCGGACCGGTACGTGAATAGGTAATTTCCTAGTCACGTGTGAAAGTACCTTAGGAATCCAGTGCCCGAGCCGGTCCCCTGACCTTTGCTGCCGCTGCTTCTGAGCCGAGCGAGAGAGAGAGAAAAAGAAAGAGAGAGAGAGAAAAAGAAAGAGAGAGAGAGAGAGAGAGAGAAAGAGAGGTCGAGGAGAATGGTACAGTGCGAGACATTGACGATCCTTTCGAGGATCGCGAATTCTAAAGTTGAACTTGAAGTTATTGAAATAAACCGTGTAATTTAATATGTTCATCGAATTTTCAGGCTACTGCTACTTTCGTATCGCGATAAAAAAAAAGTTTTAATCGAAATTCAAATTATACGAACGAGATGTCTTGCTCGATGATCGTCAATTGCACGCACTGTACACGTGTAAAGTTGGTTCGCTCTACGACCGGCCGACTCGAACGGATTTAATGCCGAGGCTCGTCTTCAATAAGGTCAAGACCTGGTTACATACCCTCGATCGTCTTCGTTCCCAATTGACTTTTCGAAGAAAATCGAAAATAAAGAGATGCTCGAGCGAAGCGAACTCGATTCGATTTTTTTCAAACCTTTTTCAACGTTTCCAACGACGATCGTTCAAGTAACATAACCCGTGAAATTCCCTCACGTTTAACGACGAACGAAGCAACAATCGTTTCCACGTTTTATTGCCTCTTTCATCATCATCACCATCATCATCATCATCATCTTCACCATCATCATCATCATCATCATCATCATCATCCTCATAACAGCCTCTTCTCGTATCCCGCAAAGAAAGAAAGATAAAAAAAAAAAGAAAAGGAAAAAACAAGCCCGCAGAAAAGTCCGAATGATTATCCGCGAAAGCAATGGTTGAAAACACGATTTTATTTGTTGGCCAGGATGACGAGCCACCGGAAATCACGTATTGCGTTGTGGAGCACACGGGTACGCTCACGCTTCAAGCGATGACGCCCACCCTGCCGATGCCCGCCGAGGAGGAATTGAACAAGATGTTCCTCGAATTGGTGGACGAGTTGGACCTGACCCAGGCCAACCGGCAGGCGGTTCTGGCACTTCCGGCCAACAAAAAGTGGCAGATATACTGCTCCAGAAAAGGCAACGGCACGCTGGAGAACGGTGGGCTCAGGACCACCGACCTGAGCGGGGATCCGGAAGATTACATCAACAGGCTGAGGACGATAGCTAGCGTGAGTAGAAAGCAAATATATATATATCGATCGTTTTATGGATATGAATTTCACTCGTGCTTATTGTAATTATTAATTTTCAGAGTCCTTTTCCGGAAGAGGGCGAGGAAGTGTCTAATCAAATGCGCCAGACCGAAGCCCTGAAGACCGCTCTGAGAACGCAGCCGCATAGTTTTGTCCTCAGATTCATAGAGCTGGATGGATTGAACGCTCTGTTGCAAGTTCTTGGAACAATGGACGCGGAAGCAGCGAACAGCAATCTGCACACGAGCGTGATAGGATGTTTGAAGGCGTTGATGAATAATTCGGTGATGAAACCGACGACGATCTTGTCCCTTGTGGAAGAATTTTAGGTTTTCTAATCGAATAAAACTGGTTTACAGAACGGAAGAGCGCACGTATTGGCCCATCCTACCGCCATTAACACGATATCTCAGTCGCTGGCGACTGAAAACATTAAGACGAAGATATCCGTGTTGGAAATTCTGGGCGCAGTGTGCCTGGTCCCAGGTGGTCATCGGAAGGTCCTCGAAGCAATGCTCCATTTCCAGCAGTATCACTCGGAAAGAACGCGTTTCCAAAGTATTATAAACGACTTGGACAAGAATTTCGGCATCTACAAGGACAATCTGTCTCTAAAAACAGCAATTATGTCGTTCATCAATGCGGTGCTGAATTATGGGCCAGGTCAGGTGACGTTGGAGTTTAGGCTGCACCTGAGATACGAGTTGCTGATGCTTGGTATACAGCCGATCATCGAGAAGCTGAGGAAGTACGAGAACGAGACGTTGGACAGACATCTGGATTTCTTCGAGATGGTGAGGAACGAGGACGAGAAAGAGTTGGCCAGGAAGTTCGAGAAGGAGCACGTGGACACGAAGAGCGCCACGGCGATGTTCGATCTGTTGAGAAGGAAGCTCAGCCACACTGCGGCGTATCCTCACCTATTGAGTCTTCTCGAACATTGCCTTTTATTGCCTCGTGAGATATCTTCGTACTCTTAGAAAGAAAGAGGGAGAGAGAGAGAGAGAGAGAGAAAATTTAATTCACGGTTTTGTTTTCAGTCGATTATGGCTCTCATCCTCAACATTGGCTGTTGTTCGACCGGATCGTGCAACAGATCGTTCTTCAGTCGGAGGGTAACGACACAGGTGTGACGAGGAATCCCGATGTGGCGCCGATCGAGATCAACGTGAAGGAGATCGTCCACCTGCTCGCTAAGGAAGAAGAACTCGTCGCGGCTAGGAAGAAGGCCGAGGAGTTGGAGCGAGAAAACTCGGACATGTCGACAAGATTGGCCAAGAAGGAACAGGAGTTGGATCTGAGAACGCAGGAGAAAGTAATTATCGCTCGTTGTCTTGCCCAAATCGAGATGGCGGTTCACCGCTCTTCTTCTCATCCGCGACGCCGATTCCTGACTTTCTAGGAAGACATCGAGGCCAGCTTGGCGAGGGTGAAAGAACGGCTCGAGAAAGAGACGTCGATGCACATAGAGACCAAGCAGAGGATCTCGGAATTGCAAGACAACCTCGAGACCCTGTCACGCCAGATAAACAACGAAAAATCGGAGAGGAAGAGGTTGGAGCAATTGGTGGCCTCTGGCAGTTTACCGGACGATGCCAAAGCGACCATTAAGATCGTGGAGGACGAGGTTCTGGAGAAAGTCGAGGCCAAGCCAATGCCACCGCCACCTCCACCCCC
>NW_006263366.1:1531754-1534323 GCF_000469605.1 Apis dorsata
CCTTGGCACCTCCGCCACCTCCTTGCCTGATGCCCGCAGCTCCCCCTCCAATGAAGGTAAGACCAATCTTTATCCTCTTATTAGAATTATCAATTATCTCGATTTTTCGATATCGGCTCGAGCAACGTCCAGATAATATCCAACGTGTCCAGGTGGAGATAATCAAGAATGTTCCTCAACCGAGCAACCCTCTCAAGTCCTTCAATTGGTCCAAGATTCCCGAGCAGAAGTTGCAGGGCACCATATGGTCGGAACTCGACGACACGAAACTGTACAACGTCATGGATCTGGAGTCGATCGACAAAATCTTCTGTGCTTATCAAAAGAACGGAGTGTCCGCGGAGGGTTCGATCGAGGATCTGCGAACCTTAGGCAAGAACAAGAAGACAATGTCGGTCATCGATTCGAGGAGAGCTCAAAATTGTACCATCTTGTTGTCGAAATTGAAAATGTCCGACAACGAAATCACAAGAACGATCCTCTCCATGGACCAGCAGAATATTCTGCACATAGACATGGTCGAACAGCTGTTGAAATATATTCCATCGTCGGAAGAGGCTGCTCTCTTGGACATGCATCAGAAAGAGCTTCAAAGCAGGGCTGATTGTTTCCTGTACCAAATATCCAAGTACGTATCTCCTCCTCCGATAGATTCTTCTCTCCTCCACATAGATAACAGAGTTTTTGTCGACGAATAGCAAATATTTGATCGAAAATCGATAAGGAATTGGGTACATAACGCTATCGTATACGTTCTGTCGATATCGTCCACGTTCCGTGGTCGGGATAATAATATTTGCTGAGATTCTATTCCAAGAAGTAATACCTCAACGTTTCAGAGTGCCGCACTACGAGCAAAGACTACGATCTCTTCACTACAAAAAGAAATTCGCCGCAAGTATCGCGGAATTGACGCCTAGAATGCGCGCTGTCCTCGAAGCTAGTCGACAAGTGGCCAGATCCAGGCGGCTCAGAAAGCTCCTCGAACTGGTCTTGGCTTTAGGGAATTACGTGAATCGCGGGAACGCCCGTGGGAACGCTTGCGGCTTCCGCCTTGCGTCCTTGAACCGTCTAGTCGATACCAAGTCCTCTTGCTCCAAGGGCACAACTTTGTTGCACTATTTGGTCCAGATCCTCGAGTCCAGGTTTAGAGAGGTGTTGGATATCGAGGAGGACATGCCACACGTTCGAACCGCGGCTAGAGTCAGTATGGCTGACCTGCAAAAAGAGGTGGCCAACTTGAAGAACGGCCTTCAGGATGTTCAAAGGGAAATAGGTAAAATTTATTTTTTTACCTCCTCTTGTTGTTGTTCTTGTTATTGTAAAACTGAACAAAAAACTCTTAACCTTTTCTTTCCTTAGAATTCCATCGTGGTCAATCTCAAGTACTCCAAGGAGACATGTTCTTGCCAGCGATGAGAGACTTCCAGGCACAGGCTACGTGTAGGCTGGCGGAAGCTGAGGACCTGTTCCAAGACATGAAGACCAGAGTAAGTTTCGATACCTTCGAAATTTCGATCGTTGGATTTCTTATATGTACGCTCACGCGAAATTTATCCACTCTCAACAGTTCGATCGAGCAGTAAGATTGTTCGGCGAGGATTCGGCAGGCGTGCAACCGGACGAGTTCTTCGGGATATTCGAGAACTTTCTGCAAGCGTTAGCCGAGGCCAGGCAAGACGTGGAGAATATGAGGAAGAAGATAGAGGAGGAAGAGCGTAGGGCAAAGCAGGAGCAAGAAGTAAGCGAAGCGTACAACGATTATACAATTATTCGTATTTCGTGTTGCTAATTGCCCGAATCAATTTTAGCTTCGAAAAAGAACGATGGAGAGAAAGAATTCTCGAGAAGGGATATTGAACAGCATCTCGTTGAGCAAGAAGAACGAGGCCAACAGCAATGGGCAGAACGACAATAAAGGCGAATTCGACGACTTGATATCGGCTCTTCGAACAGGTGACGTGTTCGGGGAGGATATAGCGAAATTCAAACGATCGAAACGTCGACCCGTGACACCAAGCGGTCAAGAATCGCGTAGACATAGCGCGCATAGGGAAGATTCCAGAGAGAGACACTGAGAGGGATATTTGCTGGAGTCAGGATCGGTGACTAGAGTGTCACTGGAATCACTTTACGATTAAAAACGATATGTGATACAGACGAAACAAGTCGCGTTGAAAGATATCAATTTCCTTAAGGGATAAAGGAGGGAATAACAGATACGATACGATAAGTAAGAAACGTGTAAATAGAGTAAAAAAAAAGAAAAAAAAAAATGAAGACTACGAAGCTTCGTTTTTCGCAAAAAAGAAAAAATTCCTTTATCGTTAATCGTAATATTATTTTTCACAATGCGATTCCTGTTTAATTCACATGAAATTGTCTTCCTCGTTCTTCGCTCGCGATTCACTTTCGTATATTCGAAATATTGCATTATATTATATATACACGTATGTTCTCATTGAAATCTCATTATATTTTCTTTTTACGATTACTATTCTTTGCACACAATTTGCGATTTCGACGTTACGTACGAAAGGAAGAGAAAAAAAAAAAAAAAAAAAAAAAT
>NW_006263366.1:1534559-1536900 GCF_000469605.1 Apis dorsata
CGTTCGATCGAAATCGATGGTGGAAATTTTATTTTCGATTATCGCACACGTCAATTAAAACTGACCAAAATCGCGTAAAAATTTGAGAAATCGAACAAGTGAGCGAGCACACAGTTTGTACATTGTTAAAAGAGCGTTTTTTACGTTACGAGTCAATACAAGAATTATCACGCGATTATTTTCTGTATATAGTCATTAATAGATTCGTTAAGGTAGTCCGCGTTTGATGACAAGTGATTTCGCAAAACTTCGACGAAGTAACATCAGGACCAAGGAGAAGGAAATAACGAACAATAAGAAAACGCAACGCGATCCTAAGAACGATAGACTTGTTACAATTTTGAGAAAGACTATAAAAGAATTTCTTAAACGAATGAATTTTCGACGAATTTCTTATTGGAATTCTATTTAAATCCTTTTTGAGAAACGACACGCTTTTTGTATACCAAGAAACATACCAATAGGGGCTTTTGGGGCGCAATTTCTAATATTTCAGCCCCGCGAAACTTACAAGTCTGATTTTTGTATTTTATAGGAAAGGACCTAAGCATCGATTAGATTATTTAGGGGCTCGAGTTAATAATTGCCAAGTCGTTGATGGAATCCGTGTTAGTTTTCGATGTGTAGACCAGAAAGAGAGAGAAAAACAGAGAGAGAGAGAGAGAAAATTTAGATAAAAAAAGAGTACATTGTATAGTAGTCGATGTTTTGTAAGCTTTTGTATTTTTGTAAATATTCAATATCGATGTCTCAGTTCTTGCGGATGGCGACGAAAACCCTGCAAGAATCAATGTTCAGTTAATATATTACTGCGTCCTTAATATCACATGTACTAATATATAAAGAAATATACCGAATAAACGTAAAATTCAAATCATCGGTGGCCTTTTTCTAAATTTTGATATTTTTTTCTTTCTTGTTGAAATCGAAGAATGGATTTCGATTTTTGAATAAATTTTGAACAAAAAAAAAAAGAATAAGGAGAAACGATAATTTCTATACTTATTTTTTCTTTTTTTTTAATTATCTTCTAGCGATACAAAAAATACCAGTCTTCGATAAGTTATCGATGGAGAACAAGTTGCACGAATTCCAACAGGAAGTTAGCAGACAATACAAACGCTGACTTCCTTCGTAAGCAATCGGTACATTCATAGATGTCGCCATGTTATCGAATGTGGACGCTTCGTAGCTAATTCCTTCTATAAATTTTTATTATTTATGAAACATTTAACGATAATTAATCAGAAATTTATTTTTCCACGACGAAATATATATTTTTTATTTCGTTAACTACTTTGTAAAATTGCGACAAAAAGGAACTAGATTGAAAATGATAAAAAAAAAAAAAAAAAGAAAAAAATGAGAATCAAACAGAAAAAAAAAAAAAAAAAAGAAAAAAATGAGAATCAAACAGATAACAAACAAGAAGGGTAGAAAAAAAAATTCGATATATATTATAAATTTCTAACCGTATTAACAATGTTCGGACATTCGTTAAAAAATTTAGGCCGCTAACTTATTTTTATATCGCGCAATTCTAAATTCTGCGCGATAATTAATAAACTTTTAATTATTTTTTCGCGTCAAAGGACTTTCTATATCGGGTGCCATTACCGCGAGGAGGAAAAAAATTTCACAATACATCGAAGCCCATAATTCGTTTTTTAAATGAGAATTATCGAGTGCAGTTCAACGCGTCCCCTGAAAAATCCAAGGGCATCATTAGACGTAATTGTTGGCCTTAATGAAACAAAGTCTTGCCGCATCGTTAATATAGCGAAAGCAGAAAGCAGTTTACTGTCACGACCCTTTATTTCCACGCAACTTGCTCCAAGTTTTTCCGAATACCGCAAAAGGAATCATTGTCCCCGCCTTTAATTAATTGCACATCGATACCAGTGTGCAGCATCTAAAATATTTAGACGAGATAATCTCGCATCGAGGTGAGAAAATATGGATAACAAGGCAGTATCGTTTTGTTCAGAAATTTTATTTATTACATACACTAGCCGACTACTATGCATGCGTTGGGGCATTCGGATACAGGGAAATTCGCTTGAGATCCGAAGCGCGTTGTTAAATGTTTATCTCACAAACAACAGCGTTATTTCCTTTCGTTACTTCGATTCTTTTTTTCACCTTTGTCTCTGTGGAGCGTGTGGTTACCATCATCCCTCGTTTAAATTGTTTCGTTTAAATTATAGTGCGTTACGTTATGTGTTATGGTCCGGCCGATCCAAGACGAACGAAACCCTCTGCCTATAATTCTGAAATCGTTCCTCGTTCCAATCAAGATCGAGGAATAGTTACCATTCTTATCGAAAAAAAAAAAAAAAGA
>NW_006263366.1:1536942-1539481 GCF_000469605.1 Apis dorsata
GAAAAAAAAAAACGAAAAAGTGTGACGTGATCTAGAAGAAGTAAATATCATTGAAAACACGGTACGACGATGAACACGAAAAAACGCAAAGAGACTCGTCCGACTTAAGGTGTCTCGTAACCACATATATTCGCATTTATATTTTTTTTCCTTATATATATTTATATATATATATATACTTTGTATTTATATATTTATATACAGTGGGCAGGGGTAAGGTAACGGCGTCAACGGGGCGTGAAAATCGGCCTCGTATAGTGGAAGAATAAAAATTACATTTTAATATATTTGTGGAAACAACGTTTACTTCGTTACTAGTTGCTTTGCGTTAACCGTAGGATGCAGGGCGAAAGGAAATATTTCCAAAGAATTTTATTTCCATTTTTTCTTTTTCTTTTTAAACGAATCTCTAAGATTAGCATATCGAAGAACGATATACGTTTTTTCGATATACGAATCGAGCGTAACGAATATCTTGCTACGATCCTCTTTATCCCCAATCACGTTTTCAAAGTTTCACGAATAGAAATTTCCACGTTGACGCGTAAATTGCATCCTACGATCAATTCTAATCAGCCTGTGGACCTTCCCCGCCTGTCCGTCAAGGCGCCATTACCCAGACAAACCACACCTCACGTAGTTGTGTATCCGTAAATAAAGTATAATGCCTTACCAATCTAGAACTTATACCTTATATATTGCACATTTGACAACAGTTACGTCTTAAGTACTTGAGTATAGGAAGTGTTCGCTAATAAACATTTTCCGTTGCACTCTCTCCCTCTCTCCCGCGGAATATTCCACCGTGAATATTCCACCTCTTCACCACATTCTCGCCTTATATTAACTAACTCTCACCGTATACACTTTAATTAATCAATTAATCCGCGGTTGTGGAATTTCTGACACGCTTTCCAACACGCTTGTCCCTGAATGGAAAGAAGGATATACATATATATATATATCCCATCGAAAACAAACGTCGGATAAGAAGACATGCTGCTCGAGGTTCAACTTCGATGTATCTTGCTTGATATTATTTTAATTCATATATGTATAACTCGTCTCACTCGTGGTAATTTATTTATCTTGTTGTTCGTTGCAAATCGTTCGGTAATCTCTTAAAGGCGAAATCTTCGTTTCAAGGTAACTCGCAAGCATACTCGCGCGCTCTTTCATACACAGGCACTCCCTTTCTCTCTCTCTCTCTCTCTCTCTCTCTCTCTCTCTCTCTCTCTTTCTCTCNTTCGACATAACCACGTTGCAGCATACACGCGTCGCCATACATATGTATATATTTATACTCGCACTATTTAAAGCGGCTATTACTCCTAATTAGTCGATTCGCCCAGACCACTCGCCGTCGATTCACCGGCGCGACTCGTTCCAGCGGTCGGCCAGTGGAATATCGCGCCCCCAACGATTTCCCGCGTCACTCGATCCTCGCGTTCGTCACATCTGATCGCGGTCGCGAGGCGCGCGAGATTTTCGAGGCGTGCCTCCCCTCTCCCCCTCCGAGGAACGCAGCGAATCGCGAGAACGAGCCGGTGTCGAGGCGAGGTGGAGGCGAGCATTGTCACACCGCGATCGATGATTCGTCATTGTACTTGGCCGTCCATAGGCCACCGTTTTCGTTGAATGAGGAAGTAATTCCGGCTCGAAGTAATTCTCGTTGCTTCAGTCCCCCTTCGTGATCGACGTCCACTTCGTCCGCTATCGTCCTATTTCGTTTCCTGTTTCGAAGGTGAAACGCGCGAAACGCGAGAATTGGAATAGGCCATGGCGCGGTTATCGATCACGGGCTTCGATGATTCAGCCTGATCGTAACGACTCGTATTCGTTGTGTCGTGTAATACACGTATACGCACGGTATTCCGTGTATATCCGTCTGTACATATTCTCTTAGCAATAGGTACCTTCTAGATAGACGTTTACCCTGATTCGTTGAAATCGAAGTTAACTCGATGATATTTATATGTCGGAAATGCACGAAGAATTTCTCTTTCTCTCTCTCTCTCTCTCTCTCTATTGGCAAAGATCGGGCGGGAAACATGATTTTCCCGGGAACATTGATGTATATATATATATATATTTCGTGATCCCCCGAGTCGAATATCGGAGATTCGCGTGGATGATTCGCGAAATTATCGGGGAACGTGAACTGTTAAAGTTTCGAACGTGATTGTGTTCTCTCTAAGTTAATCGAACGTCTCCTAGTTTCGATGATTCGTGTGAAAGGAATGTCGATGAAACGATGATTAAACGGGGGCGTGAAGCGTGCTCGATTGTGGGCCTGTTGGATACGAGGTGCTGGTGGGTGCAGCCGTTGGTTGTAGGCTCAATTGCAGCTGATGCTGCTGAGCCTTCGCCCTTAAACAGGCGATGCTCTCGTTCCTCAGCTGCTCCGTGTCCTGAACGATTCCTGATCAACACAAGTTTCACCAAGTTAATTCTAGTTTCCATTTTAGAGAGAGATAGAGAGAGAGAGAGAGATAGAGAGAGAGAGAGAGAGAGAGAGAGAGAGAGAGAGAGAGAGAGA
>NW_006263366.1:1539634-1542136 GCF_000469605.1 Apis dorsata
CGTAGAATCGCCTTACTATTGGTTTCCTTATTAAGAGAGGGAAGGAGATGATTAGAGGATTGTAGGATGCAAGAGAATCAAAGATCATCGAAAGTTTTCTACCTGTCGACGAAGAGGGCCCCATGCCGTCCTGACTCTCCTGTCCGCTCTCAGAACTGGTCGGTCCACCTTGATGATGATTATGATGGGGGCTGCTTCCGCTTCCATTATGATCGTTTCCACTGTCCTCTCCGCCTGACTTGAGGTGTTCCGCTGCTTCGATTGACTTCCGGTGCATCCCTGCGGGGCCACAGTCAATCAGTTCTTGATTATTTTCGATATCTTGACTAAAGCTGCTCGTCTTAGATGATTGAGCTGACAGAGACGAACATAAAAAAACAAAGTCGAGACTTGTATATTTTCTGCGAGGGCGGGGCACGTTCTTCATTAAGCATTGCTTTCCCCTTCAACAGTTTTTTTTTTCTTTTCTTTTTCTTTCTTTTTTTTTTTTTTTACTTTTAACGAAAACGGATAAAGGATACGAATGATGAAAATATCTAGCTCCTCGAACGTCGCGTTTTATTATATAAGTACCTACGCTCTCGTTTCTTAAAGATGGGAGGGGAAAAAAAAAATTCTAAGAAATCGTCTACGAAGTTAGCAAAACTTAATGCTTATCTCGCTCGGAATGTTTCAATGATTCTCACCTAGCAACCATGGCGCCACCGACTCGTTCTCCTTGGCACTCTTCAATATGGTCTCCGGAAGCGGTAGCGAGTGCCGCACCATAGCTCCGTACAGGCCGTATTCCGCCATTATGGTACTTCTGCCCCAACACTTCTCAGTTTTGCGCCATTTTGCTCTTCGATTTTGAAACCAGACCTGAAACGACACGGAAATTTCCCAAGATTTATAGCTAAACCATTCACCGTCCCTAAAACTTCCTTCTCGATTCACAACGTAACAATAATTTAACAGCAATCGAAGCGACGCTCGAGAAAATAAGAAACTTCCAAAGGGAACGGCGTAAAAGTCACGTCAAGCGGAAGATCGGTTACATTGGGAAAACCGTTGCAAAGTTTCGCGACGCTTCCAAATCCCCCTGAACCTTGCCGCCCATATTTTTAGACCCACTTGTCTCGTTTAATGATCATTGTCTTCTAATTGGAACGTTAGGAGCGCGACGTGCGATCAGTTTCATGCGTGCGGTTCCACGGTAGTCCGTAGTTAACTATTCCGCTTAAACGATCAACTTGGAGTTCGTTATCCTGTTTTTCGCGGTTCGGCATCCTGTTAGACTACTTGTTAACGATTCTGATCACCGGACCACCTAGGGAGGAGTCGCGTGTCGCCTCCTCCGGTCACGCTTCCATCCCCGGACGAGTTTCAACTTTAACGAGCTCGATTTCCAACAAGTTTCGCGCATTACCCACCCTCGACTTAGGCGAGTAAACTAATCGTAACCGAGAAATTAGTAATTGCGTTTCCCCGTTGCGCGAAATCCACGCACGTTTTCTCGCTTAATCCACAAACGATGAATTTTTCCCCCTCCCTGCCTGGTTATTTATCGATAACGTTTTTCGTTCGTTGCAATTCGAAACAGTGTTTTTATCGAGCTCTCGATATTGGCAAGTGATATCGAGCAAGTGGAAAATGATATTCTTATGCAATTTGTCGATGGTGGATCGCCTGTTCTGCATCCAGTCCTCTATTGCCTTTTTTAACTTTTACATTCGCGTTATTAACGAATATATAAATATTATTCTCGTTTAAGTCACGAATACCTTAATATTACAGTATACGACGTAATAAATTTGTACTTTACTTTTCTGCATTTAAATGCATTCTCTTTTTTATCCTTATAATTTAAATTAAGAACTTTATATCTATAAAAATTACACTTATTTGAAGTCAAAATAATAAAAGAAAAGAAGGTGCACGCCTTCAAGATTATTCGCTTAAACTCGTTCATTCAATCCGTCAGCAACATTCTTCCCCGTATCCTGATCGTATCGTATACGTGATCGTTCGATCGTTGTACGTTGTTTAAAAAGGCACGCATCATTTGCAAAACGCGCGTACAGACGTGCAGACGTGCACGTGGGGGTGGGCCGGGCCGGAGGCCAGGGCGTGTACCAATTTGTTGCAACAATGCTAAAGTCACCGGCAGAATTGGAACGTAATTCGAATGAATGGGAACGCGTTGCCCTGTCAATTTGCGCCGCCACCCCGAAATTATCTTCCGCCTAGGTTCGAACGAGCGCTGGCCGGGGCCTTTTTCCGCGCCGCTCCCTTCCACGCCACGGAAAAAAATACTCGCGCAAAGGCCGTTATTGTTTCACCTCTAAGGAGAAACGAGCATCCAGACTCCACGTGCATAACACTTTCCAAACAGTTATCGTCGATTCCACTCCACTCGAGAATTTCTCTTTGACACGGTCGATTCGAGAGATTCGATCGTAATAATAATCCGAAACGTGAAAAGAGGAAAAAAAAAAAAAGAAAAAGAAAAAGGGAGACGAG
>NW_006263366.1:1542425-1544164 GCF_000469605.1 Apis dorsata
CGCGCGAATGGCTATAGTGGCGCGAGAAAATTCTGAAGGGAAATCTCTCATTGATCGGTGGCCGGTCGTCCCATTCACTGACGCGTAAATGACTGTGCCGTGATCATAAAGCTGTTATTCGATTTTCAAGAGGCTTCCTCGCGACAGCGATTGCATTCAACGACGACGGCGATAACCGGCCCGTTCACGGTGACCGACGCCAAGAATCGAGTTTAAACGACTTTTCCTCCGGGTTCGAGGCATCGTTCGTTCAATCCTCGTTCCTATCCTCGACAGTCCTTCCACTTTTTTCCCTCGTTGGAAGCATTCGTCGTTTCCACGTGGCGGAACAAACTGCCACTCGTTCGTAAGAAACCTTGGAATAAACTATCGGGAAGTGTTTGGTCCTCATAATAGGATCGGAGCGAACACGGAGGATTGCTTCACGGCCGAGCGATAATACGAGAAAGTTGTTGCAAGTGTGATGCACACGCGCTCGTCTCGAGCGCGTAGCTCGTAAAACGAGACGAGGGAGAGGGAAAAATTTGGTTGGATTGGAATCGAAGATGGAAAATGTTGGAGGATCGGGAATCGGGATTATCCTTGGACGGCATCGTGGGATAGGTTACCGAGAGAAGGAAGACAGAGAGTTGGAAGGATATACACAAGGCAGGGAAGGCAGGGGTGGTTGGGGAGGGTCCTGCATTGCAGAAGCAGCGGTAGAAGCAACCGGGAACGCGGAGGAGGAAGAGAGGATCCTTTATGGTGGCATTCGTCGACTCGAAGGAGCGAGAAACTCCGACGGAGTTGGGCTTCTCTCGCCTTCTCCTCCTCTCCCATTCTCTGGCCCGCCACCANTTATTGGCACACCCGGTATAATAAGGAGTGAGTTTGTATTTAGTCGGCCATGCGCAGTGCTGGCTGTTGGCGTATCATCGATCAGACCGGCGACTGACTATTGGACCAAAACAAGAGGATGAGAATGGGAATGGGAATAAAGAGAGAGAGAGAGAGGGAGAGAAAGAGAGGGGCGACCGATATATAAAGTGTGCGACGGGAAAAGAGAGAGAGAGAGAGAGGAGGGAGGGCGAGTGGAGAGAGGGAGAGAGCGTAAACGACAAGCCGAGAGCGAGGGAAGAAGACGCTGTGAACGATAGCGGGAGATGGAGAAAAGGACATCGATAGGAAGATCGAGGGAAAGATTGCCGGAGTGTCTAAGTTAAGGATGGGTCGGTACTGCGTTGGTTGGCACGGAAGAAGAAGAGATACGAGAAGAGAGAGGCAAGGAGGGTGGCCGCACCATGGTATATGGAGAAGAACGTGGGTAACTCGCTATGGATTACCGATACATCGATACATCGAGGATATATACAATTGCCAAGTCGGCAACGATCGGACGAAAGAGCGTAAGCGGACGCAAGACGCGGCAGGGGGAGGAGAGAAGAGCGGAGGAAGAGGTTCTACGAGACGGTAGGTGGGGAATAGTTGTATCGAGTAGAAGAAGAGAGGAAGACGGAAGAGATAGAAAGGAAGAGAGAGAGAGAGAACAAGTCGACGGCACCCACCTGCCTGCTTCTTGCTGCAACACTCGAGCTCGATGCCAGCACCGATGTATTGAAACTGAGGCTGAAGAGTTGCCGTCAGGTACTAGCAGGACGAGGGTCCTCGAAGATCTACCTAACCGAAAGCTTTTTGATTTTCCGCCGTGAGAAGAGTGGCAGCCAGGCAACCGGGAATGTACCACGGGTATGAACGAAAGG
>NW_006263366.1:1544455-1546175 GCF_000469605.1 Apis dorsata
GGGAGAGACGAAATTGCCAACAAAATGCGAGAAAACGAGCCCGTTATTTTTATCTTAGGTACCCGGTCAGCATTGTTCTTCGCAATCCGGGCATTCCTGTCCAGACAGACGACGTAAGGCGAATGCCTACACACCAGGACTTCGAATCGTCGCCACAAGCGCGCTACAACACCTATACACGGTTCACAAACTGATACTGTCCCAAGGATAATTGGAGATCTCGTTACTCCCCACCGGTAACTTCAATTTACGATCGACCGATAATGAGATATCGAGTTCTGGTTCTCCCTCTTTCGCCACGCCGCACACCCACCGTCCCACGCGATCCCCTTCCCGAACCCCTGCTCGACGCCCGTCATACCGTCAAAACTCAAACCGAGAATGCCGGGACGTATTAGATCCCTGTTACGTACTTATTAAGCGTACTTATCTTTTTCCTTCTACTTATCTCCTTTCTTCCATTTTTATCTCCGTCCCCAACGTCTTTTCCCTCTCTGCCTCTCTTACACAGGTCGAAGGCGATCGTGTTACCGCTTCTCCGCCAGAGAATCCTCGAGGCGAGAGTTAGCCTTTGTCACAGCCTTTGACGACTTTGTTCGAAAAAAGGAGAAAGAAACGTACGGCAAGGATAGCCGATGAAAATCATCGATCCAATCACCCTGTATCCCCTGTAATATTCTTTTACGGATCGTTTGAAATGATATACGATGATCGACGGAGCGAATAACGACACCCTCTCTCTCTAGATTCCCACGAAAGCAAAGCCGTGGGCGATCGGTAAGCCAATTAATCTCTTCCAACGAGTAACGCGTGCGATGCGATCCGCGAACTCGCGTTAATCCCCCGAAAAATGCATCACTTGTTCGCGGCATAATGCGTTGGACCGTTGCTCTCGTTGGTCATCGGCCAGCAAATAGTTCGGTTAGCATGGGGTTCGGATATAGACCCCGTGCTGTGAAGTGGCACGCGCCGGAACATCATTAGGCGGGACACTTGCTGGACCAAGGACCATGGGAAGGGTCCCTAGCCTTAATCACGACTTGGCCCCAACGAGCAGAAAGGATCACGGGGAAGAGAATTAATATCGATCGGATCTCGATTACGACCAGTTCAATCGGTCTAACCAGGAATCCGAATTATTCCGAAAATTTTATTATTTCGAGAATCCACGAATCTCTTTATTACACCAGTTGTTTCAATTTTCTTCGGATCGATTCGATTTCTCCGCTCGACATCGATCGCTCGATTCGACAATCATCCGATTAAGACGATCGATCGTGCGCGCGAATCGACTCGTTACGCTTACCTGAACGATATTATTCCAGTTTCATTGGACGTGGCGGGTCGCGTTAACGCGATCACGATGGCCTCTATGCTTAATCGCGCGAGAACTCTGCGACGCGCAGTAGTCGATCCAAACGAATGAAGCGCCAAACGGGAGGATCTTTCCACCGAGAAGACACGGCCTTGAATACGGCGCCGCGGGGGAAGGGGGAGGGCATTAACGACCATGCCAACCTAGATCTCTACTCGCCCGAGAAACGCTAATCCGCCAGTTAAATTAATTAACATGGACCATTCGAGTATTCGAGATCCAAAGTTTCTTCTTCGAATTTCCGCGTTTTCCTCTCTTCCTCCTCCACTGTCTCGCGACAATTTTCACCACGCAGACTCCGCCGGCGTTTCGATAGCGTTTCATCGGCGACGAGGGCGTGGCGAA
>NW_006263366.1:1546727-1548400 GCF_000469605.1 Apis dorsata
GGTCAATTTTTGGGGTGGAACGCGGCCAACCGGAATTCATCGCTTTGTTTGCCGCCGGTTTTACGAGCGACGACCGATCTCCTCTCTCCTTTCCCGAGAAATAAGTCGAGCTAAGAAACTGTCCGCAGCCGTACCGTTAAATTGCTCGCCTGACGCGTCAACGTATCGACGTGATTTACGCGCCCAGTCCTTTCGAATCTTCCTTCCCGTCACGCGTTTACCATCGCCTCGAACTCCACGCTTTTCGTTTTATTCGCGCGTTATTTATACGTATCTCTCTCGAAAATGATAAATACGATTTGCGAGAAACGAGAGATAATTCAGAAATATATTTCCCTACATACAACCGGTACGTTATCTCTCCGTGGGGATGTTTATTTCCTAGTGACAGGAGGGGGGAGTGAACGCCAGTCACTTGTCAGTCTCCGTGCATAGACACCGAAAAGTCAAAGGGGGAGAGGGGCCCCACCCTTCATCGGCGAAGATCATTTAATCATCGGGCGACGAGCGATAGAAAATTCATGAGCTCCGAGTCCGTCACCAGCCGCAACCCTATTACGAGGGTTGCGAGCTCCACGGGCTATTGGGCTCCGTGGGTCGAGGATGTATCTATAAACCGGGACTCGCTTTTATACTCGAACGATCGAACCGCGCTTCTTACGACGGGATTAGGAACCCTCCCCCCCCTCTCCTCCAACGTCGGGGGGAATCGTTGTCCCCTGAATCACACACGGGAAAATCCTCTAATTCGAGTTTAATCCCATTCGATTGACAATTATGCGAATGACGCGCCGATGCGAGGGAGAAAAAAACGCGTGCCACGAGTGGGTTTTAATGGGGAATCGGGAGAGGGACGTTGTCCAACAAGGGACGAACGAATATCTTTTTCCACGATTGGTCCTCGCGTTCGATTGATTCGGGAAAAAACATCGCATCGTTGCTCGAAAACGTTGCGGAATTGTCGCGTAATCGCTCGCCATTATACGTAAAAACCGGTTCGAAAATCTAAAAAGCGGCCCCGGTCGAATTACTCGCCCCATTGAGCGCGCGTATTTTTCGACTCGTTTCACGATTTACGATTACCGATGCGTTGAAAATTTCTTTTGACCGATCGACAAATTCGGTGTTTTTGCCAAATACAGCCTTATTTACCATCGTTAACAAATTCACAAGGGTGCGCTTTTCGAGCGGAACGTATCCGCCCCGTTCGATTCGTATCGCTTCGTCGTATCGATAAACTCTCTGACTAGTGTCCTCTAGACGAATTATCTTAATTTTCCTAGAAAACTCCTTGCTTCGAGGATATTAAAGAATATGTGTGTGTGTGTGTGTGTGTATATGCTTCGAGGATATTTTCGCCTTCTCAAAAATCTCTCGTTCGAAGAGCGTCGTTGATCGAATTCCATTAGGTCAGCTTCGCGAGCAAGTAGCGAGAAAAATTCCTTTTGATCGGGACGTTTTTTCGGGGAAAAACTTATTTATTGTGGTGGCGAGACGCGAAACGAAGCTCTCCATCCCTCGGAAGGGAGGGTGATCCGTTTTCAGAGAGGCGTGCATCCACGCACAGACAGGAGAGAGAGAGAGAGAGAGAGACGACGGGGTAGGATGAAGGGGCAAAAACCGCGAGGGAAAGGGGGAGAGAGAGAGAGAGAGAGAGAGAGAGAGAGAGAGAG
>NW_006263366.1:1548520-1554439 GCF_000469605.1 Apis dorsata
GAGAAAGCCTCTTTGCAAGGTTATATTTTTGTGAAACGTACTCGTCGCTCCGCCACAAAGGTTGTACCTTCGCCATCTTCGTGCTCGCGTTTGCACGCGGTTCGCGGCTGGAAACGAAAAGCCGAGAAAGCTCGTTGGATTTTAGACGCAATCAATTTAGCCTCTGCCTTTGTGCGTGTCGCGTGCGTGCATCCCGCCCTCCGTCCCTGTGTGCGCCAATCTGAGCGTGTATGCGTCGGTGTACGTAAAGCTCATCCGAGGACACTGCGCTCTCGAGTATTTAATGCGTTCGTAGCTTTGTAACCCCTCCGGCCTGCAACCACACACGCCAACACCCTTCTGTGCGTACCCGTTTCCGCGGCGAGTGTGCGCGTGCATCGCTTTCCTGTCGCGTTCGTGGCCATCGAAAAGACAAAATCAATAATTGGGCAGGGACCAAGCCTCGAAATTTCCTATCGACCATTTTCTAGCCGAGGCCTATGCGTAATCACGCCACGGCTCCGGAGTGGAACACCCGTTTTCAGGAGGGGGGGCCGACTGTCCTTGCGGACGGGGAAAATTTAATTAAACGCTCGGGACCCTTGCGCCACCGATTTGCGCGAGATTTATCGCCTTACGGATGTATATTCGATTCTTATATCGAGCTTATATCTTATATAGATGGTTTATATGAATTGGAGCAGGTATCGAGATGTTCTTAGATTCTTTTAAGTGAAGAACGTTCACTATTAAATTTTGATTGGACGAATGAAGAAAAGGGGAATTAACAATTTACGATTATCGTAGTTTCACGGTTGATCGTACGGTTGATCGAGATCGTTATTGACGCTCGTCAGCCGAGCTTCCAAGTGGAATAATAAAAAAAAGAAAAAAGAAGGATTTTCATAATCCGTTAACGATGGCCCGACGCGAAAATATTTATTTTACCCGACCGAGAAGAGCTAATTTCCGAGGTGAACGTTATTTACACAGCGTTAGCGCGGCCTTTAGAACGTGTTAACGTCTTCTCTAGGTACTCGAACTGGGAGTACCTTCTCGGTCCTTTATCCAGGATATCCACCTGTCACGTCCCGTCCGTGGAAGGAAGAATTGAATTTTTCAGAAAACACCGGGCTGGCCTCACGATCGCCTCTCTCCTTCTCCTTCTCCGGGCGAAATAACAGACAGCCTTTCTTCGCTCGGATGGATGAATTTCGATCGGTCAGCCGGTAATCGCGAGAACAAACAAAAATTTTCAAAGGGGAAAAGAAATTAATCTCCCCTTCCTTCGAATCATCCTATGAACGAGCGACGAATAAAAACGGAATAAAAAATGCTGCTTCTTCTTCTTCTTCTTCTTCCTCTTCTTCTTTTCTTTCACGGCTCGATGAAAAATCAAATTTCAGAATAGGTACGTTTGAAATCGTCATCCGTACGAACGACGTTTACGACACGATAGAGCGGAATCGCATAGACTGGGATCGAAAATTACCATAAATCCAGGCCGGCAAATGGTAATATCTCGGCACGATTTACGCCGAGTTACGACGGTGGCCGCCTATTAAACACGAGCTCGACGACGGCGAGGGGGAGGAGGAGACGACTCCGAGTCCGGTGAAAATTCGCGGGTCATTTGAGCCGTTTCCGCGTCATTACGCTTTCTTAGCCGAGCTTCTTTGCGGGAGAGATCCACGGGGTGGACGGAGTCCCGAAGAGAGATCGAAGTAGAGCGGAAGAGGGTTGAAGAGGAGGAGGAGGAGGAGGAAGGAGGCCGGCTTGGATGGAGAACGTAACTCGATTCCTCGTTACTTTCTTCTCCTCGTGGGCGCGTGGGTAGATTATATCCTCGAAAACGAGCCAAACTTTCCAGCTTCTCCCTCCCCTCCTCCTCTTCCTCCTGTTCATCGGTCTAAACGACCGAATCACGGGTCTAGGACCCTCGAATCGACCGATCCCGCGATGCGACAACGCCGTCATGCTTCGCCGACGACACCACCGTCATTGTCGCGAGCCATTTTGGTAGCGCCTGAGAGGGAGGCGAGCGTTTTGTTCTTGTGTCTCGCGCGGTAATGCGCCACTCTCCCCGCAAATTGTTGCGCGGATACGAGTGGATTAAAAATGAAAATTCCTAATGTCCGCAGGGGGGGATTATGCTTCATTCCAGCGATTACTCTTCTCCTCGAATCACGCACTTAATTTGCCGCTTGTCCTCGAGCTTCTTCTCGTCTCAGAGAAATCATCATTTGCCGTCTTTTCTATTCAATTTCCAATTTCTTATTAATTCGGATACGATTATTATTTGGAGAAGGAAATCGAAAAGTTCGATCCAAGTATTTCTATTTTTCCTTTTTTCGTATCGTATACGTCAACTGTTCTTTTGTTCGAGAAAAAAATATTTTCGTTTACAACCAGGTCAATCTTCCGTATAATAAATAATTCGATAGAAGAGAGTATTCTTGGGCGGAAAGAATCGAGGATCTTGGTTGATCAAGATCGAATTCGAACGAGCCTTTTAGCTCGGCTTTTATGGACCGTGTTTTACGTTACAACACGAGCGTTGAAACACCACGGAAGGAACGCCATTTTGTTGGATCCGACGAGTTATTCTTCCGTAGCCACCGATGCGGCAACTCACGTATTAATGAACGTGTTTTTGCGAGAAACCGAAATACTTATCCCACCCTTCTCCCGCACTCGAAAGAAACTCGAGGAGGAACATTTTATTTTCTCATTGCGAACAATCGAACAACGTAGCGAAAGATAAAAATCATAATTTTCTTAGAAAAAAAAAATAAAAAAAAATATATCATCTTGGGCGAAATTTTATTTATTTTGAGTCACGTTTCAATTACCAAAGATGGTATTCCGCGAAGCGGCGGAGTCCAAGCTGTAATCACCGTGTACCGTGAAATATCGTATCGAGCCGAGAATGATCGTGCACGATCGAAAGTCGAAACGATCGAAGACTCGCGGTCTCCCTACCTGGCACGTCCCGTTCTAACGAATCCTCAATGGCGCCTCTGGACGTTGGTCAGACCACGGGACTGACAATGGGCCCCTGTTGTCAGGAGCGGGGCTTCCTTCAGGCCCACCTTTGTCAAAGAAACGTGGAAGCGAGCCGAGAACCCTCCACAGAGTGCGTCCGTGGATGACTTGGCGATCTCGCGAGTCGTTCGTCGCTACTTCAAGTCAATCTTTTTTTCTTTCCTCCTTCATTTTTTCCCTTTCCTTCCCTCCCTCGGCAACAGCCGGCTCCTCCTCGCGCCGATTGTGCGAGTGGCAACGTCAAAATTCTTCGCTAATGGGCCGCTTATGGCTGGAGGATACACGCGTGTTGTTTTTTCGAACGAGCCCGTGGGAGTCTCGAGCCTCATTACCCGGATAACTTCAACCGGGAAACCGTCTGTCCGCACGAGAGAGACGACTCCTTTTCCTTCGACCACCAGTCGTCCATTGCGTATTCTTCGCCACTCGAGGTGGCCCGTTAGAGACGCCCGTTCGAGCCTCTATCGAACGGAAGAAAGAATCGCGAACCCGTCTTGTCATCGCGGAATTATACTCACAGGAGTATAATTCCGGCAAACATTGTAACGTGGCGAATCAAAGTCGTACGGTGTGTTCTAAACGAGATTAGCGACTAAAATAAGGGTTTACGTTGGTGTAGTCCGTTCTGAATGCGGGGCAGGATTTTATTAAGCGTCGACGGGAATTAAACGGTAATTGAACGGTGATTCGTGGTGTCATTTTGTCCAAAACACTTGGCAAGGTGGAACCCTCTTCCGAATATATGTACGTATGTATGTATATCGATGATGGTGAAAGGACGTGTGGCGAGGCAGCCTGTAATTTTCGCACCCCCATAAGAAGCCGTAACCCTCCGGCCACCGAAATTACGTCCGTTTGTGCGCGATTCTGCGCGCCAATCAGACTCGGCCTCATTGCGAGAGCACGAGAGCGATCGCGATAACGAGTAGTCAAGTCGATCGGTCTTTCCTGCTGTATGGGGGTGAATTTGGAAACCAACTCCCTCGAGCCTTCTCGTTTCTTTCATCCAACGGTCGATAAGAGTTCCGTCGAGTATTTCGAGGATTACATCGATAGAAGTAATCCGTGTCCCCGGCGGTGAAACAAAATTTTAAAAAAACGAAATAACTTGGAAAACTTCACGTTGACTTGTTTTCGGTGTTGTTCACGATAGTTTCGATGATTAAAATTAATCGAAATAATTATACTTGTAATTGTTTAGATCTTGGAGCAATTGCATGCAAGAATTTTCTACGATATAATTTTAGTATTTCCATCGAAGATTAAACTTATTTTTCCATCGTTCGTCGCGACAGATTAATTTCTGCGAAGTGTCGAGAATTTTTCTTTTTTTAATATTCGAAAAGGAAAGTATATTTGGAGTCTGAGAGAGGAAACGTTGGGACCTACACGTAGAATAGGTGGCAAGAACTCGTACAATTGTATCGTCGCATGCGATTCACGCGTGCACAATTACGCGAACATTCGGGACGGAGGTCTGTCGAAGACATTTCGATTAACTTCACCGCGGGAGCGTTCCGGTTTTTCTTTCTTCCAGGGTTGCCAACCCTGGAAAAGGTTTCGACGAAATAGCACGATGAAGGGGGAATAGAATTGACAATTATTGCGATCCTTCCCAATACGAAGAACATTATCGGAGAGAACAGCATTGAAAGAGATTCGGAGGCGAATATTAAAGTCGTCCTCGTGTATTTTGGAGAACCAACCATTGTCTCCGGAATGAATACCATGGAAAAAGTCTTGCAAGTTTCTCATTTCGCTCGCGACGAAGAAGACGAGAGAAATGCTCCTAGCGTTTTCCATTCTTCAAAGAACACGCTTTCCCCTCCTCCCTTTTTTTTTTCTTCTTCTTCTTCTTCTTCCTTGTATCCCTTTGTCCAGCATCGAAATGAGAAAGCTTCTCAATACCAAAAATCAAGCAGCGTCTCGTCAAAGAGAACGCATTTCTGTATTTTCTTGGGAATGGAATGGACCTCCAGATATCTGATGATATCAGAATTTCGAACGAGACGAAATCGTTTCTACGTATAGATGAAACTGGCGTTCCGATGTTTGCTTTGCCTTTCGCATTCAATTCAACGAGCATAACTAATTAATTTGTCCGAGGTATGACGGCCTAACCGAACCCCCATCCATTTAATCAAGTAACACTTCAACGCGTGAAACTTGACAGACTGCTCATTGTCAAATCGCTCACTGGACACGATAATTTCATTCGAATGGCGGAAGCAGTCCCTTCCGGCCTTCTCTTTCTTTCGACGGTTAACGGTTCGTTACGGTTCGAACGAGCGGCTAACCTATCGAGTTTTTATGCCAGAATTCATTCCGCGAGAATGGAAGTCGAGAAAAAAAACTTCTTTCTTTCTTTCGTTCTTTCTTTCTTTCTTTCCTTTTTTCTTCGAAAAAATTTCTTCTTCGAGAATTATTTATCTTCATTGTACACGGGGGTGGAATAAGATTTCGATGAAAAATTTCGGCCGATTCAGTATTCGAGTACTGAAAACGGTCGTGGGGCGCATCAAGCGCCACAAAATGCTCCCTCCCTCCCCTTTCCTCTCCTCTCCTTCCTCCCCCATCCCTAATCGATATGAAAACTGGCCGGCGCGGCGCTCTTCCTCGTGTCGTTTTGCGACACGCGTGTCGGCGTGCGCGCACACGAGCGCGGGAGAAACAAAAAAACGCGCGGGACAAAGGGCCCGGAGAGAGGAGCTACAAAGAAATTAGGAAAGAAATAGAGGGTCGGAGTGGTTGCGGAACAGGCAGGAACAGAGCAAGGGACGAAGAAACTCGATGGAGACGCGCGCGCTAGATCGAGAAGCGGAAGGAAATTCACGCGGCAACGAATTGGACAGGGAGAGAGAGGGAGAGAGAGAGAGAGAGAGAGAGAGAGAGAGA
>NW_006263366.1:1554492-1557710 GCF_000469605.1 Apis dorsata
AGAGAGGTGAAAGAAGAGGTAGAGAAAAGACGAAGAAAGCCGGCACTCCCACACAAAAATATCACCGTTAACGATTACCAACCCCTCTTTTCGTCCCGCGCGCTCGTTATATTGTGTCCCCGCCGCGCGCGCCAATTTAGAAACAAAAGACGGGCGGAAGGCGCGGCCTGATTGGCCGACCGGTCCGCGACTCGTCTCTCTGATTGGCCCGCGGGACCGCCCCCATCCTGCAATGGCCGCTTTGTCGTTTCACGGCGCCGTTACTCTCTTCCTCTCTCTCTCTCTCTCTCGCCCACCCTCCCTCCCCCTCAACCTCTCTCTCTCTTCCGTATACGCGGCTGTACGCTTCAGCCACGAAGCTTCAACAACCCCGTGAATCGCGACTCGACTACGGTACCTACCTACCTACCTGCCTACCCCTTTCCCTCGAGTCTCTTTTTACTCTTCTTTTCCCCTTTCTCGCAATCTTTCTCTATCTCTCTCCTCGTCTCGCGCTCCTTCTCCGTTCACCTAATCGATGCATCTTCCTCGCTCTCACCTTCCCGTCGTCGTTTCTTTACCACCTCTGGTCCCTTATCTCCTCTTTGCGATTCCTTTGCAACCTTTGTTGCGCGGACCACTACCATCCAATTGTCTCTCGAGTTATATCAAAATATACAAGGTATATTAATATATAATCGTAGAGATCAAAATGTAATAGACGCGATAATGTAATATAAAAAAGTATTAAATTGTTTATTAAATTATAAACAATTTAAGTTTACGTTGAACGAAGCGAAGCGAAGAATAATCGTCTCAGAATTGATTCTTCTGAAAGATGTTCCACGAGTATATTAATTACGCCTTGTAGTTCAATACCACGCATGCGAGTGTATTGCTCATTTATGCACGCGTGAACCTTAACACGCGCGCGCATATCCACGTGCCACCACTATACTTGCAATACTCGGCTCGAAAGGTTATATTCCGAAGAGAATCCGAATTCACTTTTTCTTCCCTGTCCCGAGAATTTTCCCCAACAGTAATGTGAATTTTTTGTAAAGATATACGCGCAAATATGTCGAAAGATGATGGAAAGATGATAGACCCAAGTGTGGAAGGGTAAATGACGATGAGGAGGACGAGAGAGGAGGAACGGAGAGAAAGAGAGAAAGGGGAAGTTTGTCCCGGGTCCGCCATGCGGAAACTATCTCAGTCTGGTACTCGACGAGTCCACGGTAACTAACCGTCAGCCCGGGAAAATTCTCCCTTTTATAGTCGCGCCTTTTGGACTTGCCATTCTCCACCCGCGACAACCAGCCACCGCCGCACCCCTTACCACTTTCATTTCTGACTGTTCTTTCGCCGCTTTATGCATACTGTCGATAATTCCGCGTGATATCATCGAATGAGTTGGCATTTGTGATCGGGTAAAAGTCGCCCGTTGGATTGCCGTAATTGTTTCGAATTGTTCTATTTAACCGTTACTTTTGCCTACCTCTTTTCTCAAGGATTCATCGCACGTTCGTTTCAATACGTAATTTCAATATGATAAAATTGATTTTCGATCCCTCGGAGGAATATCGGTTTTTTCGAAGAATATCTCGAGAAGAAAGAAAGATTTTTCGACAGATGTTTTCCAAACGTGTTGTAAACGCGTCTTGCGATAAATAATAATCGAACGGAGCGTAATAAATTTCATTCCTTCGACGAGGTTAAACGACGTTACTTTGCCGTCCAATTTTTCAGTTTCAGCTTATCGGAGCGGATATGTAAAGGGACCGGGGCATCTTTGTTACGTTATTATTATACATCAATAACGTATGAATTTATGGAATTAATTGCCTGGGACGGTAATTTGTAGAAATGTAACTAACACCGAATACTCGCTAATTGATAATGATTCTCTTTGACGAACGAACGCGCTTTAAATTTGTTTGTAAAATCGTCGCGCGTTGTTGTCGCGCCGAGCCCGAATTTTCAACGATAAAACGACACCCGTTGTAATTGCATGAAAACGTATTGGACCTTTATATTTCCACTGATTATACCGTATAATCGTCACGGGCAGCACGTTAAATTTTCCAAGAGTACGTTACGTTGTTAATTCCCGTTAATGAACAAAATTATCGTTAAAGCAGATTGTGGTTTTAATAGCGAATTATAGGCGAAATTTTCCGCAAACATTCGAAAATTATTCAAGAAACGAAAGCTTGAACGTGACGAAAAATGAAACTGGCCGTTCGATGTAGTTCCCGTCTTTGCAAATTTTTCAGTTCAACGGTAAATGAAGTAAAATTATATTATATGTTAATTTAATAGATAAATTATGCGAACAACGCGCACAAGATACATCCCCCTTCCCCATTCAAAACAACCATTTTTAATTTACACGTAGTAATTCGTGCGAGTGAAAATGACTCGGTTTAATCACACCAACGATCTAATCGTCATTTCCATTAATTAATTTAACTACAATCCTTGAATTTTTATGGTCCAAGTTTAACGAACAAGGACACTTTTTTTCACATCTCGATAGATATTTTATCGTAAATGTTTTTCAAACGAGAAAAGAAAAAAAGAAAAATAATATTTAACGATAGAAGAACACAAATAATTGGAACTTAAATAAATCTGCCATCATCAAAGTATATCTCGATGGTCAGTTCGAAAATGTTTCGCCAAATTATTAACAATACGTAAATTTTCGAGTGGCGAAATATCAGAGAGGTTGGAGAAATAAGTCGTAGCTTTTGATCAATTGCATCGCGTTTGACGGAATCTCGATCGCGCGATGGAAACTCGATACGGCTGAGTCGCGAATATCAGAAGGAAACGGTATGGCATCGAAGCCGTCCGATTGGTAGGTCAGAAGGTCGGATTTCATAGGTCTTTTGATTTTCGCTCACCTGTATCCTGTCTTCGGGCAGATCGGTTCGAAGGCTGAGCATCTCGCGAGCGTACACGTCCGGATAATGGGCTTCTTTGAAGGCTGCCTCCAGCTCCTCCAGCTGCTGTGACGTGAAGATCGTCCTGGAGCAACAACCGTATGAACCTAGTTATATGCCATTACAGCTTTTCCCTTAAAGCTAGCCTACACTCGAAGGAAAAAGCTCGCGTGGTGTGAGGGAGAAGGAAGAGGGTGGGGGGGCGACGAAATGAGAAATATTTCACGCAAGTAAAATTGCTAGGGACAAAAAGTTGATCGTTATCGAATAATCGTGGGGGGGGAGGGGAGG
>NW_006263366.1:1557762-1558501 GCF_000469605.1 Apis dorsata
AAACGAATTTCGAGGGAATCAATCAACGTATGGATAAATCTATCTTTTGTGCGGGGGCGAATTTATTTAAAAACATATTTCATAAATTTTACAATGAAACATTCGAGTCGTGAAAAATTTTAATTTGCGCACGTTTCAATTTATGGGGTTATAATAAATTCCTTCCGTTGGAAAACAATTTCGAAAGGTCTCCCTCGACTCGTCAATTTTTTAATCTTTCCCACGGATTGATAATACCGTGGGAATAATCTTACATGGCCGTGATGTAATATCGAACGTTTGAATGGAATCGATCTCTACCGAATAAATATATCTTTTAACGATCAATTTAAGCCCATGAATTCGTCCATCTGGTATACAATTATCGCGGAACGGTGATTGCATTCGGGTTGTCTGTCACTTGAAAATAGCTGAAAACTCATTATCGGGGGTGGTACTCGTCGATTACACGATGAAAAGTCTAAAATGATATATTCGTTTGGAATAAATTTATCATTATCGACGAACGAAAATCACTGAAACGCGGAACAAGTTGTCTATTTCGGGGGCCCGTGTATAATCAAGCGAAAATGCATAAGAATAGCTCTCAACGTTGCGTCGAAAATTTTGCCACTGGTTATTAATTATTCGCGCGTATTTCTATCACGCTGATTTCACATTACGCGTCGATCAAAATTTTTCCTTCTTTTTTTTCCTTTTTTTCTTTTTTTTTTTTTTTACAATGCGCGCGCCAGACTGA
>NW_006263366.1:1558712-1563437 GCF_000469605.1 Apis dorsata
GACGACGCTTCTTCTTCTTCTTTTTGCTGAAACCGGAGAGACCGTCGACCGTGAAGTCTTTCCCGGATTCTATATTGTGCCCGACACCTGTAACAAGATCGTTAAATTTATTTAATCTCCGGGAAAATATAGCGGATAATACGTGAAAATTTTTTCAAAACTAACGATGTCGTGCGTTAAACAAACGCATAATACGTTTGGATAAAATAAGCTTGGATAATTTGCGGCTGTATCCTCTTCCTTCAAAAAATCATCATTAACGCGAACCAATAATCCATTCGATCCCGGATTGAAGCGGCGCGCATACATCGGGGATCAAATTACCCATTATATCCGATTTTCCAATAAATCGAGACCACGCGTATTCACGCAAATTGTATCAAATGAGTGGTCTACGAGTGCGCGCAACCCCTCTTCTATTTCCCTTGGTTAATAGTTGATGACGATCTACGATAACTCGATGAAAATATCAATATTTCGCCGAATATCTTTTTCGACCTTTCGAGCTTTTCCGATAAAAAAAAAAGCAACACGTTTCTCGATAATTAAAAAAAAAAAGAGAAAATTTGAAATTGCCAGACACGGCATTAAGGGTGGATGAAAAGGCTAGGAATAAGGATTCGGAGCAACCCAAATTCGCGTAACCGTTTCTCATGTTCCAATTTCGCCCTTTGAAGCATCGGCACGCAACTAAGAAGCGCAAAACGCGATTCTATTTTTCCATTTATCGCCCGTTTCCTTTGTCCACCACTCGCGGCGTCGCATTTAAAGCATTATCCACTCGGTGTACACGGGTGATAAAAAAAAAAAAAAAAAAAAGAAAAGAAAAGAAAAGAAAAGAAAAGAAAAGAAAGGAAAAAAAGAAAGAAACGCAATTAACGGACGTGGACGTGGTGCGCGCGTACCACGCGCGTTTCGATCGGAAAAACTCGCTCGTAGAACGTAATTTCCACGCGCGCGATATCGACTGTCGCAGCGCGGACTTGACACTCGATATTCCGGGAAAATACCCGATAAATTTATTACCGATAACGGAATTGCGAATGGTTCGATGGAACCGGCTTCCCCGGAGGAGAGGGAAAAATTCAAATCGAAAATAAAAAAAAAAAAAGAAGAAGGAAAGAAACGAAGAGGAGACGAGGGAAAGGAAAAAGAATAATTCGAGAAATTTTTGTTGACCAGATCAGATCCTGGATGGATTTGAAATCGTCTGAGAAATCTGAGATTGCCAGATTTATAGAAAGGGAAAAAATAGCGCGTGCGCGTGCACATGTCAACGACACGTGGAAAAGAAAGAAAAAAAAAAAAATTTCTTCCCTTTTTCTTCGTATTTTTCTTCTTTTCCCTCTTTTTTCTTTTTTTTTTTTTATTTTTTTTCCCCTACCTCACTCGTGACTCGACAATTTGTGCGTGCTTTGCAGGGTAAATGGCAATTTTGTACGGACGAGGAGAGGCAGGAAATTAGAAAGGTTCGTCGAGATGGCAAGCGGATAGGACCCATAGCCCGAAAATAATTATCAATTATAAATTAATTTCGAATTAACGAGCGAAAACCGGCTCCGTGGCGCGCGCCGCTTCCACAATGAAACCCTCTCCCCGGGGCTAACTCGTTACTACAGTTGTTGCTACCGTTGCCAGTCGCTGGTGACGCTACTACCGGCAGCTAATTAACTATTAATTAAGAGCTTAATTCCAATTATACGTGTTCTTCGACTAATTGGACCCACGAAACACATTGCTGACGTCACGTGGCTGCACGGATACGATTACTCCGCCCCCATCGTCCTACTTCTTTCCGCCAAATTATTTCTATCGCAACTTCTCCCTTACGGCTAGCAACGGCCTGTACCTTTACTATCCTACTATAGTAGATTTAATTAATTACTAAAATTTATTTTTATTTTATGAAAAATAGGAAAGAAAAAAGAATCCAGATGATATTTGTATAAATTAGAGATACGCTTACGAGAGAATTTGTAATGGAAAAGCGAGAGAGAGAAAAAAAATGGATAGAATTATTGACTTTAATATCCTTTATAAAATCTTTTTCTGAATACGCTGATATTTCATTGTCGTGCAATCCATTCCCAGAATGCAAATCCGCTGCTGAAGTTGACACCGAGAATTGCTTTGGATAAATTGTCACGCGGTTGACGCGGGAAATAAAGTCCTTCACCGTAGTTGAATAAAAAAAAAAAAAAAAAGGAGCTAGTTTTCCGAACGTGTGAGCACCGAAAATGCCACGAAAGTCTGTGAAAAGAAAGGCGAAAGAGAGGAATTCCGACGAATTTTGAGTCGAACAGTTTCGTAAACGGTGGGCGACGTAGAACACATGGCATGCGAAAATAGCGGAGGCTGCTTTTAAAATGCATTGTTAATCCTTCCTTTTTCTTTCCGCGCCACTGTTGCTACTCTCTTGCTTTCACTCGCGCTGCATTTCACCGCTTTTTCAAAACGCTTCCCCAAAGTCAAACGAGGGAATAGCTTTATAATCATTGGCGAAACTCGCTCGAAAGAGCTAAAAAAAAAAAAAAAAAAAAAAAAAAGAGAGAAAAAAAGAGAAGAAAAAAAAAGAAAAAGAGAAAGAAAAAAAAGAACGTCAGGAATGAAAAGAGTATCGTTTTTTATCCCAAAGTAAAATGCATTGTGCAACATTTGCAACGTTGTTGTTCCTTTTCAAATAATATTTCTCTGTTCATTAGAGATTATCTAATCTTTTCTGAAAGAAAAAATCGTATCACCCGTTATTTATCTTCCCTCTTGAAAGTTTCGCAAGAGTTTTGCAATATTCCTGGTACGTAATTATTTAACCAAAAGGTATAGTCGATGTTACTTACCGATGTTACGCTCTACGCGAAGGAAAGTATTCCTGCTGGGTCGTCACGAAGACGAAGAACTTAATGAGGAAGCGTCGGGCGCATTCAGTCGATTCAAGCAAATTTCTCGCGTGCCGGCTTAATTTTATCCAACATTTCTTCCTCGCGCATACACGCGCCTCTCTATACGTAACCGCCTTCCGAGCGACGCCTTTTCCAACCGTTAAACAAATTTCGCTCTATTTACTCTATCAATCTAGTCTCAAAAACGTGACTTGAACGGGTACTGTGATTATCAATTTAGGTCAAAATTATTTTGATTAAAGCAGAAGCTACTGACTGAAATGAAACGACGATTCGTCGAATTCGTGGAAAGAAAATATTGGAAGAGATTCGATCTCATTTTTTTTTTTCAGATCCGTTTCTTCCGTCGAAAATTGGAAAATTTTTCCACGGAATACGCCGAAAGCCGATTTACGCGAAAGAAAGAAAAAGAAAAAAAAAAAGAAAAGAACGGCAGAACCGAATGGAAAATAAATATTTGAGACTCGACTGCGCGCAGCTTAAGACACCGAGTATGGAGTTCGCGCGATGCATTGTTTCACAAGATCGTAGAGAGGCCTCTTTACACCACCCCGGCTCCGCGTTGCTTCCTGCTCCCGGCTTTTTAAGTACGCTTATTTACCGCAAGCCGTCGAACCAATCGCTTTGCACGTTGGAGGACGTCGACGTAAGTAACTGCAACGGATCCTAATAACACGAAGAGAATGGTGTTGCGACGTAACGTCCTAACTAATAGAAAACGTCGTGGATATTGCTTCTTATTGCGCGCTTATTCCCTTCTTCTTCCATAGATAATAACAATAATGGAGCACCTGTGTGAATTACAATTGTTAAAGTCAACTCGACCGATTTCTAAGAACCAGAAAGGAGATAAAATCTTGATAAAATTTGAAAGATTAATAATTTTTTACACGTGTTTTAGAAAAAAAGTCTTGTCGGCATAGATCTTTTTCGAACACGAATTTTCCATTTAAATCGAAAAGGTTCGATTATTTCGCATAATAAAGTGAAAGAAGAAAAAAAAAAGAAAAGAAAAAGGGAGGCCTGGTTTCGAATATTTTTCGTATTCGTCACAAGGATTCGTGGCGTATCCTTGGCGTGAGAATGATCGATATTAGACGCGGCAGGAAGCGTCAGGATGGCTAAGTAGGAGGCTGTAACCGAATCGATTAATCAAATCCAGTTAGCTATTACGGGACCAGCGGGACACGTTTGCCCTCTACCCTGATATATTCCCGGCTTCCTGGCGACCGATGCTTCTCTCTCCTCTAATTTGTCCTGGATCTAATCCGTTCGTAGTGCCCTCGAATATCGTGGGATGTCGCGACCTCCCTCGGGAGCCAAGCTAGGGAGACGCCGTGTTTGCGCATACACCCACTTCACAACCAATTGTTTTTAATCTTCTCGACGAGAGAACTCGCAAGATTACGCGTCCTCGTACCTCGAATTGACCGACACTCCGTGAACGCTCTTTATTGGATTTAATATCGAGCATGATTTAATATCGAGGAAGAAGTCGATTAGGCTGTTGTTGTCGGATTTGATCGATTTTTTTCGAACGACGCGTCTATCTATCGGTCGTAAAGAAATATTTTACAACTCGAAAGATGGCGAATATGCTCTATCGAAATTCGCCACTCGAAAGTCTCTCCCAAACCAAACTTTCCCCATTTTCCAACGCGAAGCGTACATCAATTTTTAAAGTTGCATCCAAACGACGAAAGCGTGAACATCAAACGGGGCTTCGAAGAAGCTCCGCCACCCAGCCAACCCCCTTCCCTCGTCCCCCGATCGTTGCGATTACGCGCGGCGGAACACAATCATCCGCGAAAGTATCCTCCTCCTC
>NW_006263366.1:1563673-1565452 GCF_000469605.1 Apis dorsata
TCTTCCTCCTCCCCCTCCTTCCCCCGAAGCGTTGTCAGGAGCGGCGATAAAAGGAAGAAATCCAACAACTTCAGAGAAAACTTTGCGGTCTACTCGGCAAGAAGTAGAGAGAGAGACTTTGTGCGCACACAGATCCAGCCGGAGAGGCAGCTCTCGAAACACCCTCTCGCGTGAAAACAGTGGTAGTTTCCTGGCTAAATATATTCGTACGCATCACGCGTACGTACACCTCGAGACCGGGCAGGGTTGTTTCGCGCACCGATACAAACCAACCCCTACGAGCCGATTACACCAAGATTCCATCGCACATCCCCACGCGTTCACGCCGGTTGACGCTGGACACGCGTGTGCGTGCACGCGTACACGGAGAGGCTGAGAAAACGCCAATGCGGGCGCGCGTGTGTGCACGTGAACGCATACGTACGCGCACACGTGTACACGTTGGTGTGTGCGTGCATTGGCTCGTGGAGCATCGCGGAGAGGGTGGCGAGAGACGGTGACGGGTACTACTCGGTGGTGGTGGTGGTGGTGGCGGGGGTTGCGAGTTCCTAAGCGAGGGTGTGCGCGGCGCTGTCGGGTTTCAGGGTGGTTGCAGGGTGGTTGCCATCGGTGTGTGTCGGTGGCAGGCCGGGTACCAGGCAACCGGCAATAAAGGAGCGTGGATAGCCAATGGCGGCCCTCAATACACCCCTTCGTCTAACACGGCTTGTTTTCCGTGCTTAAGAGCGAGACAGAAGGAGCTTTTGCTTTAGTAGCTGTTAAGACCTTAAACCCGTGGCCTTGCTTGGCTGCCTGCCTTGCATCAAACTGCATCTAATAGAACCTCTTAGAAACCTGGCGGCCTGTGTTTCCTTCGATAATTGATATTCTAATCCTTCCTCACGCCGTCCGCTCTCGAATCTCTTTCGAATCTCTCTCGTCCGGAGAATCGCGAGTGCGATGGACACGCGTTGCGTCCATTTATTTCTTTGTCTACTTTCTTTCTTTCTCAATTCGCGGAAGGAAGCTCGAAGGAAGCTCGAATCGTCTTCTCCGCCATTTGTTACACGAGCGTCGAGTCAACTCAGCTTTTCATTCCACGGATTATTCGTACGTTTCGCGGAAACCGAAATTGGATTCCACCGCCTCGGACAGCACAGCTTTTCTCCCTTTGGATCGCAAGCAACTGGACACGAGGCACGAGCCGATTAACGAGCCGAGAGAGAGGAAGAGAAAAACAGAGAGAGAGAGAGAGAGAGAGGGGGAGAGGGAGAGGGAGAAGGGAGGCCGTTGGTGGAACGAACAAGTTTAACATCGGGCAAATGGAAAGGCGCAAAGTGTTAGAGACGATGGGAACGGGGGACGGGAAAGGAAACGTCGTCGCGTTTGTTACGCGATGTATACGATGTTGTCCCATGGGGGGCGGCGGGCGAAGGTAGCACGTAGCACACCCCTGGGACGTCTTCAGCCGTCACTTGTCCGTATTAAACCAGGGTACTAATCCCGAAATTTAATTTGAAAATCTTTTCATGGCATCACCGTCCGTCCCTCCTCCTTACCCATCCTCCTCACCCTCCCCATTGGTGTCCGCTATGCACCCGGCAAGACGTTTTAAACCCGGAGAATTACCCGGCCTTTTGTGCCCTCGTAATTGAAAATTCGTTTCCGCCCCTTCTCGCGGCACGGAGAAACGGATAAATGCCTTTTCGTGGATTCATCGGGAGAAATTACCTCGTCGCCCGGTGAATGAGACGACCCGCCGCCGTCTTCTCCGCGAGACGCGCGATTTCCCCGTTTCGG
>NW_006263366.1:1565808-1568214 GCF_000469605.1 Apis dorsata
ATTAGATTTGCCTCGTGGCAATGGACAGTCGAGAACCGGGGGAAGGGTGAATCTCGTCGATAGCTAACAGGACTGTTTTCGAGAATTTAATTACCGATTTAGATATCGTTCGCTCGAGGAAGATCGCTAATTTCTTAATAAATATCTTTCTCAATGATGAATATTAAGGATGTAATCTTTTATCGATCGGCTATGCGTTCATAGGTCACCCGTAAATTCGCTATGAGAAATAACCTCCATCTTCCCCCATCTTGTGCGAAAACTACGTTACAAGTCAATTTGACACGCTTGCCTCCACTTCGTTCCTATCTCTATCCTCCTTCCGTGAATCAGCGAGTGGAGAATAATAAAATCGTCACGATTCTTTCTGTTCGAGCGTTACGAAATGCTCCCTTATCGGCGAATCCATCATTGACGTGTAATAAAAAATTATATTACTTACGAAATAATCGAATGGATCAATTTTATATATATAATATATACATATATATACGTATAGATTTTTTATTCATCGAAGACAAGATTTATCTCTGCGTGTAAAAATAAATGATCGAGTAACGGGCGGGAACTGAATCTAAGGAAAAAACTCATCGTTTCCAACACATTGGTAACTGCACACGGTGCCGCATCCGTGCGAAATAGCGGCGCGAAACCGGTATGAAAAATGCATGGCGGCGAGAATTATTTATCGAGCGCGTGAAACATGTACACTTGGTCGTTTACATAGCCGAAAGGGCGAATGGAGCGTATCCGAGTGCAGCCGATGCTTGGATACATCCCTCGGGATGTTTCGGTAGATTAGGGACCCTCAACGTTAGGTAGTTTTGCTGCACCATGTAACACGCTGTAAAACACTTGTAACAGACCGGGAGGCGGCTTAGGGTGGTAAGCTGCTAATGCTTCCACGATGTTTTCGGGGTCGAATTAATTTGGCCGGTTCGATCGCTCGCCCCCTCGAGACCTCGACTCGATTCGCCTCGCGTCTTTTGTCCCTCTCTCTCAAATTTCTCCCATCCGCGTATTCTCCATTCTTTCATCTCGAACGATCGTCGATGAGACGATCTCGAGTTGAAATTTCGCGAAGCAACGAGGTCGAACGAAGAGGTTGCGAATCCACGACGCGAGAAAGGATCTTGGACGGATCTTAATTATTTTAGATACAGGCGTTCGAGCTCCGACAATGGTAACGAAGACGTATAATTAACGTTCAGTAGGTGGCGTGGCGGGGAGAGATGAGTTTTCTTTTAAGCAGCAGGAATTACGTTGTTTCTCGAGCCACCGATTCGCGCATCCAGCGTACATAATACAGCAGTAATTAAGTTCTCGGGTAAAACTAGTTCCCGACAGGTTATTTCGCGAAAACTCGACGGCTTAATCACGGTTACTGCGAAACGCGTTTCATCGATCCTCGGGCCTCACAATCAGGAGGCCGTGGCCCCCTTGAATGGCGATAATTAATGAATAGGACGCGGCCGAAGAAGAAAAAAAAGAGAAAGAGAGAGAGAGAGAGAGAGAGAGAGAAAAGAAGAAAAAAGTAGAATAACGAATTCGTGGGCGTATTTCTCGGAAGCGCCTCTCTCCTCGACTCTCTTACCCCTGACTACCCCGCGCGGGTTTCTCACTTTCTTTTTCTTCCACGGGGCTTCACACCTCGTGGTCAGAAACGTGTTTTCGCGTTTGTCTCCGTACCATTCTCCGTGGGTCGCGGTGGCCATGCTCGAAATTCGATCCTCTACGAATGGTGTGAATATTATGATGGCCACGCATTCAAATGCCAGATCGAGACAATGGGCAAAGTGTTGATTGCCCGAAAACAAGGCGTTTTTTTTACCAACTGCACGAGCGTACTTTGTTCCACTTTGTTCGCTCGCATAAATAAGTAGTCTTCCGTCGTATGCGATGTTCAAGGTCTCCTCTTTACCCTCGTCCATCTTCTCTTTTCCTCATCCACCTACCAGATTTTCGGGATATCCAATATTTATCCAAGACTTCGCGTAACGAATGTTAGCCAAGAAGGTATTCGCGCGATTAATCGAACGCGAATTGGGATGAACAGATTCGAACAAATAAAAACGTAAAACTCGGCAAAGGATAGAGCACGGCCATTTCCATTCACGCGTCCAATTAATACTGAAAAATCGGTGGTATCAAGCGGCGCATTAGGCAGTTTCGCGGTCGACGCGCGAAGCTTTCAGAAAAGGTGAAAGGAAAGTAGCGAGCGGGCGGCAAACAAGAGAGATGAGTCACGCAATTTCACCACGAGGATCCAGCACGCGCTCGGATCTCTCTCGCTCTCGCTCGCAGCCTTTGCTAAATTACATTAAATACTTAACGCGCGCACGACCTTACCCGGCATACGAAACGCATAATTACGAGTCCTCCGCAGGAAATTCAAGAGGGTCGGAG
>NW_006263366.1:1568370-1569431 GCF_000469605.1 Apis dorsata
GGTCGCGCGCCGATGTTACGCGCGGTTTTTACCGAATCGTCTCCCGGAAAACGGAGGGAGACCAGAGTCCAAAGAGGCGCAACGGACGACGTTGGCAATTGCCAGAGAGAATAGAAGTTCGCGTCGCAACGGCAACCCTTTACGTAATCTAGCAACGTACATACGACGATGAGAGAAGGAGTTTCGGAGGGATGGACGAGAGGAGAAACAGCGGCGGCGCGGAAGGGTTGAGGGAAAGAGAGAAAGAAAAGAGAGATCGAAGTAGAAACGGACGAGGGAAGAGAGAAATGGAGGGAGGGAGGGTAGACCCCCATGCTAGGCTACCCCTTTCGACTGGGCAGTGGCGGCATAAGTCAGGAATTCCTGGCATGCGGTATATTGCGCGGGGGTGGAGGCCCGGCGGTTATAAGCTATAGTCTCCGGCGTGGCATGGCATGCACAGCCATTTACTTCATTATGTCATTAAGCTTAATGGCCCTGGCCCTAACACGGTTCTAGACTATAGCCACTTCTACGGTTCGTCCCCATTAACTCCTCTCTCGTGCCCTCGCCAANCCCGCCTTATTTTCCCGGACAACGGTATCCAACCCTGCCGTTACATGCATAAAGTGAACGGCGTTTCGATCGCCGAAACGCTCGATGCTCGTTTTCTCCTCTCTCTCTCTCTCTCTTTCGCATTTCTCGGGGACAAATTCTTTCGTATCCGATGTCAACGATATAAAACCATTTTTTCTCCGGGGACTGGAGAGGAGTAATGCGACGGATTAATTCGCAACGCCTCTCCAGCGCGTATAACGAAACAACCGAAACGCGCGAAGCCACGAACGGTTTTAATTAGAGGGAGAATCGCGAAAGAATCCGAGACACGATGGGACAAAACTCATTCGTTAAGTGGCCGAACGACCTGTGAATAATTGTTCGCCTGAAAACTGGCTACAATCGCGTCCATTCCCAAACGCGAGACGGATCGGGATCGGCGCAGACTCGTGCGCGACCTCCGCGCAGCCGCGTTAAATCCTGGCCTTGGCGGACGTGGTGGAAGGGGAGGGGATGGAGGGAGG
>NW_006263366.1:1569506-1574012 GCF_000469605.1 Apis dorsata
GTAATATCGCTGCGAGCGGGGGATAGTGGATTTTATGCCGATGATCGGGCGAAATTGTCGGCAACATCGCGTAAAATTTACGGTATTCATAAGAGTCGCGTGATCATGTACGGTGGAAGCGGGTACGAAGCGAGCTTTCAGTCAACCCCTTCCAAATCCGTTCTCGATGGAGACGCGAGGGTCGCAAACTTGTTACAGCACTGCTTGGGGTTCTAATAATTGGAGAGCGCCAAGCTCCAACGTTCCACCACTCTTGGACAAAAATATTGCTTATATCGGGGAACGGATGCGCGTGTGTTTCGTCTCTTCGATCAATTTTTTATAACGCATATTTACGCATATTTTGCAATATTTATTCCCTCTTGTTGTTCTTTCACCACGACAACGGATCGCGACGACAAATAACGAGTCGTGGATTAAATAATCGGTTTTAATAATGGACATTGTTAATTTTCTGTTTAGAGGAGGAAAAGTGAGGAGAGATAAAGGAAGCTCCGGCACGAATCGATTCAGTGACACGAGTTAACAATGGCGTGCGAGCACCCTTTGAAAATAGAACGACTAAACATCGGGAATTAAATGAAAAGCGGAGCTACGGCTTGAAATTGTTCCACGAGTGAATGATTTCATAATTATTCTCCGAGTGGCGGGCTACGCTCGATTCAATAATACCGGCAATGCGATACGCTCAATGGCGCAATTAATCGTCCCATGGCTGTGCAGACTTCACAGATCTTCAATAGCGAGTCACATTTTGCGTTTGTCCGCCGAATCGGCCGTCTCGCGACAAATTGTTCGACTTCTTGTTCGACGCGACGATCGATAATACGACACGAATCGCGAATTTAACGGATCTTTTAAGTAGATCCGAAAAAGTTTTTCACGATGGGGAAAACCTCTCGAGAGTGCCCCCTTTTGATTCGGCAACGAACCGAGTCCGCTGGGTTGAAACACATGCAACGCTTCAGGGAAGTGTTGACTGCCGACTGTTTTCGAAGTAACCCAATATTTTTGTAGCCCAACTACATATTTTGTTCCTTGGCGCCAGACAAACTTACGTCCGCACATGTCGACCTAAATTTAGTTTCTCGACTAAACTACTCTTTGCCCTGTCACCGCAAAACTATCGTCTTTTCTTTCTTTCTTTTTTTCTTTTTTTTCTTTTTACCAAGCTCGATCGGCTCGTACTCGATATTTCTCATTAAAAGAAATAAAAGACTCGACGCGTTGGAGAAAATAGAAAATAGAGAACGAAAAATTAATTAGAGAATGAATAATGGAAGAAGAAAGATTTTCGAAGAGCAAGATGCAAATTAAAAAGAAAAGAAAAAAGAAAAGAAAAAAAAATTAAATATTCTTGCGTATGGCGGCAAGTTTGAATTGGTAAATGGAGGCATTATTCGAAGGAGCGAAAAGTTGTCTAATCGTGACAAAGAACGTTGAGGAAAGGAAGGGACCAGGTAACTTAACGATCGGTCCTCACCATCTCGTTGACTCCCCTCAAGGTCAACGAGAAGAGTCTAATTGTCCCTTCCAGAAGAGAGACTTGGCAACCTTTCAAATTTCTTTGCTTACAAATTCATAAGAACCCCGGGAAATACACCTCCTCGAAGGAAATTTATTGAAATTAGTGCAATTAGCGGAGAGGATGGGAGAAGAACGGGGAGCAGCTAAGATGGCTTCTGATATCGATCCGTGCATCGATTACGGTATTAACGATAAAATTTAGGATCTATTACGTATAATAACGTTTCTAACATTTATGTAAGCATCCACTATTTGTCAAAATACGGAGAAGCTCGAGAAATGAAACAATATCCGGAAATGTATATTACGACGTATATCACAGCGTAACGTCATCGACATAACGTACGATGCAACGATGATCTCTTTCTTTAATTGAAGGAACGCGTCAACAACCCGGTGGCAAGACTGGTAAAGCTGTCTTTCAAACGTAGAACCATAAGAAATTTAATCCAGAAGAGCTCTCACATCCTCAACACCCCGTTTTAAACAGCGACCATTGTCTTTCTCATTTCAATCGACCCATCGACGTCGGTCGAAAGAAAGACGCCTCGTGTAACCCCATCGTGTCGCGTGATAAATTCGTGCGAGTATCCTACGCGGTTCCGTGTTCCTTGGCATTAGTTCTTATCCGTTCTCTGTCTCTGTTTCTCTCTCTCTCTCTCTCTCTCTCTCTCAACCTCTTTTTTTCCCTTTCCTTTCCCTCCACCGATCTTTCATCCCTACCAACGGGACGAGGCTCGCCCTCTTCCGCTCAATGGAACGCGCCCATCGTGGAAAATCGCAAAGCGGTGAAAAGGTGTGAATCTCCGGCCCTCGAAAAAGGACGACAATGCCCGTGTTGGCGTCGCACAATGAGCCTCTAAACCCACAATGTAGCCACTGTATCTGTACGAACGGCAGCGAGAGGGCTTCTCCTCTCGCGCGCCACCCCCAACCCCTTTTCATCGGCACAATCCTACCGCAAGGAGTCGAGGATGCCTGGATGTTCTCGAAAGCACATTTTTCACCCGCATAATATTTATTCGTCCGCCAGTTTGTATCGCTTTAAAGCGGTGCCCCGAATGAAACCGAAAACCCTCTCTCGCAGGGAGACGAGATCCTGTGTGTCGCGCGAGAAAGAACAAAATTTCTCTGATCGTCGAAACGTTGCCCTATTGGATACTTGCCAGTCCATTAAACCACCACCACCACCACGCCCCTCATTTCTGTCAAAATATTTCCAAAGTTACGAGCCAACGTCCCATTTTTCCTACTCCATTTTTCCCTCTCCACTCGTCGCCAATAATACTACTCTATTCTCTCCGACTACTTTTTCTTCTCTAGTATAGATATACGTTCGATCGGCGCACAGGAAAGGGTTCGAAATTTCTACGTTACGCGTCGCCTACCCACCGTGCCTACTCGCTGACAAAAATGTGTAGTGAGTGTGTGAATCGGTGTGTGACGGATTCCCGTGTGCTGGTGGAACGTGTGCACGGGCGCGCGCACGGATCATTGTTCGTTGCATTGTCAAGCTCGCAGGACATGGCGTCCCGCTTTTTGTCGGGACCAGCTGAGTCAAAATGGCCTCCGCTCGATGACGTCACGAACTCACGTGCTCCACACGCAATAGGCACTACGCATCGATCCTGGCTACGTTTCGAGGCCCGGCCAATGGGTACGTCGACGAAAGGATAAAGAGAGCCACTTCCTCGCCCGTTCAAAGCGGCCAAAAAACATTCTATTAATCCCGGGAAGAAAATTGTCGTCGAGATGTCGTCGAGCCGATCGCCGAGCTAATGACCTCTATTCAGAACGCGCCGTTAAAAGTGCCAACACGCTTTTCGCTCGCTAAAAACTGAGAGCGGGATTACTAAATTCGCGCGAGGCAAGAACGCGTGTAACGAGTTTCCTATTAAAAATAAGCGTCCTTTCATCTAAGTTATTCAATTCGAAAGATGAATTTAACCGGTTATTAGAAAGAGTTTCGTTCTGCCCCGCCATAATTGCGTTCTGAATGTACGTAAGTAGCGGTAGAGAAATTCGAAGTAGAACGCCCTCTCGACCAGCGGCGCTGCGTCCTCCAAATGCGCCCCCGTTGAAAATCAGCCAGCCTCGTGTCCGGAACGCGAAGCTCGTTCGTCGATCATCGATTATCGCGTTTCTTCCTTCGCGAAGAAAGATCTGAACGACGAATCGTACTCGTCTGATTTTTTTTTTCAAAAAAGTTGAGAAAAAAGTCGCGTTTTTTTTATCGATCGAGCGCGATAATAAGTCGAAGCAAAGCGTATCCACGTGCTCTGCTCGAAAGGGGAGAAATTCTTCTTCTTTCATTCGGTATTATATGCACCGATTCTAAGGTTTTTTCCTTACCTACTGTACAGCCCGTTTCGCGTTATTACGGTGCTAATGAGCTCCGGCTCGTAATCAAAGCAAATGTTTCATGACACGAGTGAAAACCGTTTGAAGGCTTTTCTTTTACGTCGTTTGGCCTTCGTCACGCGACTCGCGCTCGCCTCTATTTTTGTCCTCGCGTTCTAAACTTCAACGTTTCAACGTAAACGCCATCATCGTACACGCTCGTTGATCGCGTGCGATCGAAGGAAATTCGTTCTCTCTTCCCCTTTCTCTTTTCTCTCCCTTTCATTTTCCCCAGCCGGAATATTTTTCTTTCTTTTTTCTTTTTCTTTTTTTTTTTTTTTAATAAATTTTATTTCTTCTTTTTCTTTCTCGCGAAACAGTATGTTATCTGGTGGCATGTTTTTTGATTACAATTCATTCCCCGTGTTTACCCTGCACCCGGTGCTACAAGTTCGCGCAGACAAACCGCTGCTCCAGGCAGTGACTGTTACTAATTAAGGGCGGTTTCAGTACGCGTGTTAATTCTTAATTAATATCTTTGTTGCCTCCTCCGACGTGGCAGCCCTCGCCAGCACCCATTTCTCGTTCGTTCGTTCGTTCGTTCGTTCGTTCGTTCGCTCGTTCGTTCGTTCGTTCGTT
>NW_006263366.1:1574291-1576437 GCF_000469605.1 Apis dorsata
CCCTCTTCACCTTTCTCACACCCCGTTTTCATCCTCCCTCCCTTTCCCATCCGCTTCTTCTCTCCACCACCACCACTACCACCATCATCACCACCACCACCACCTCCGCTTTCTCGCTTTTTCTCTCTTCTCCTCGTCTGCGCTCCGCTCCGCGTCCTTTCTCTCTCGCTTTCCCTCGCGCCTGTTCAACCCACCCCTCTTTGTCTGTCTTTAGCGACACCCCAGCCAGGCATCGTCCACCCACTTCTCTTCTCTCGAGTCTCTCGAATGAAAGGAGATGTATGGGAACACACGCGCATCTCGAGCCACTATGATAGGTACAATCGGTCACGAGAGTGAACCGAAAGAAAAAGCAAGAAAGGACCGCGGAGGAGGAAGTGCGCCCGTTTCTCCGATTTACCGCTCACCCGTTTCAACCGGAGAATATCTCTTACGCGACGAATCGAGGAATCGTTGGTTAACCCCTTTGTCGCGCTTAACCCTCGCGCGATCCCACCTTCCTTTCTCTTTCTTTCCTTTCTCCTTCCCTCTTTCAATCTTCCACCACTCCCTTCGCCAGTTCCTCCTCGCCTAAATTGTTTCCTCGAGCTTCCTTTCGCTTCTTCTCAACGACGACGAGTGACAATTAATTACGAAACAAACCGCACAAACGCACGATTCCTCCGCGTTTCCATCCTCCGGTGGAAAGGAGGAGCGAGCATGATCCCATATAATGCCGATTCGGCCACCTCTTCGAGTTTCGACCCTCTTTGCCTCCCATCCACTTTGCTTCGAAAACTTTCCTTCTGTTCGACCGTTCCAGGAATCCCACCTCGAGAAATACTCTTCAATCGTAATAGCCAGCGGGGACTCTCGAGATCCCGAACGAGCCTCGCGCCTACCACTATTTTCGCGAACAGTCAACAACCGTTCGCGTTGAATCGGTGCCGCCTCTTTGAAATCGAGCCCTTTTACCACAAAAATCTCTGTAAAGCCGTCGACTCGAGTATCGCCTCTATTAATCGACTGCCTTCGCCGCTTCCCTCTTCGCCTCGCTGCACATCGTTTTCCATCCACGGCAAATATTCTCCAATTTTCCATAGACTCCTCTTTCCCAACTTTCATTTTCGTCCCATTCTTTCTATTATTCGAATATTTATTTCTAGCTATTTTTAGCTTCGATCGATCGCTCGAATATCCATCAATTTAATAGGTTTATTTCATTCATCCACATCAAAGAAAGTAATTCTGCATTTTCTGACCCCGTTCCCATTCTCTCTTCGCCTGTCTCTGATTACGAAGACGCTCGAATATTCGCTCTTTTAATCTCGTTCTTTCGTCGGTTTCTTTGACTTCCTACCTTTCAGAATATTAACATAAGTTTCCCTTCGTGCTCCTCGCTTTCCTCGATCCCCTTCTTCCTTGTCGATTTCCCGGCTGTCAGACGTTCGAGTGAAATTACATCGAGGGAAATAAGATGATTAGATCGGACATTGGGATGATAGAACATCATCCGAGAAGCATCACCGAGATCGAATAAATTCCAAAACAAAGTTTCTATCATTGTAATTCATTTACAACGTCTCCATCCAAGAATTATCCATCGAATGCATTTCACGATTAAAAAAAAAAAATACCTCTTCTCTCCTATTTCTTTATTACAACAAACCTCGTTAAACGAACGACATCGATCCATCAAACTTGGAGATATCATTAAATATATTCGAAAAGAAAATTCCCTTTCATTCTCTCCCTTCGATCTATTCAAGCTTGCGCAACCAAAGTATCGAGAGGGACCTTTAGGCGCCTCTTCTTCATCCCGCGAAATCGATTTACTTCGCCATGATAAATTTCCATCTCGATACGATACGTTTCTCCAATGCTTTCTTTCTCTCTTCCTTTCTTTCCTTCTTTCTTTTTTTTGCTTCCATCGCAAAAAAATATATCATATTTTACACGTGTAATTAACAGGGCGTTGTATCGCGAAGCAAGACCGTTGGAAAAGTAGATGGCATCCTCGCGGAAACTGTCCTCCACGAAAAGGCTCCCTCGCTCCGTGTTTCGCCGCGTCTCCAATTTTCCGTCTCCCGGCTTTTCTGAGCGTTGCCAGTGCCAGCCCGGAAGCCACTCCCCCTCTCTCCTTTCGCAGAATCCTCCGGTATTTTCC
>NW_006263366.1:1576852-1578461 GCF_000469605.1 Apis dorsata
TCAAAGTGGCGCGCAGTTGTTAAAACAACCAATTCTGTCGGAAAGCTGCTCGTTACGAAAACCTTCTCTCTCTTTCTCTCCCTCCCTCCCTCCCTTCCTCCCTCCTTGCGGAATCCTTCGTAATCCTGATGGCAAACCGTTCGTCGTTCCGCTGACGCAACGGAAATGCCGGCCAATAAAATCCCTGTCTTCCAGGGATGCCGTCTTAACGACGCACTTTCAACACGGAAACGAGGATATTTCTCGTAATTGGAAGATTCTCTTTCCTTTTCCTTTTTTTTCCCTTCTTTTATTTTATTTCATCCATATATATATATATCTTCTTTGCATTCTCGTGAGTTTTTGTCGTTACCTCGAGAGAAACGAAGGTAAGGTATGTATTGGATGTAACTGAACCGGTATCTCGCGAGGGAAAGAAGAGATTTTCGGAATAGAATGGAATCGTTGCTCTTTGAGCAACGATTTAGATTTTTAACGGTAGGCGTGGAGATAGAATCAAGTTTCTGGGAGAAAAGAAAGTATCCCGTTACCGATTAGCGCTCGAATAGGGGAGGGTGTGGCGGGGATCCTCGATTTCTCGAAATATTTTGACAAGAAATTTAATATAAGGGTCGGTGGGAAATTATTTACGATTGCTCGTACCTGAGAATCGTGCACCATTTACGTATTCCCCAACATCCGAGGACGAGGATGTTGAGTCACGGGAAAGAATACGCGTTTTCGAAACACGGCCCCGTTCACGATATACGGGGATACGGTCCAAGGAGATGATTTTCAACCTGTCGTCCCTTGTTTCGAACGACATCGTTCTGCGGGTTAAGCGAGCGGGGCTTAATGGCTCGGAAAAATCGGAATCATCGCGGGCATGAATACGTAATCAGTTTTCCCGCTTCTCGTCCATATGACGTCATCGTATGAACGATGTACCCCTGTCATCACGATCAAGATGCTCGTTACTATCGTATCCTAATTTGCAACCCATCGCTTAACACTTCGCTTTTTCTCGTCTCTCGTAAATTTCGAGAGGGAAGGAAATTTTGACGAGCGGGAATTAGGCAAACGCTAGTTTCTCAATTTCCATCTCGATTCTCGAAAGTGAAATCGTGAATTTGCCCCATTCACGAGGCAAGCGTTTTGTTTGCAAGCGCATCCAAGACTCCTGATAAATATCGAGCGCTGGGTTAGATGCGGTGGCAAGAGTGGAGCGAATAACTCGAGCGAAAAAGCGTCATAACATCTGCACGGTCGTTTGCGCGTGTTTATGGATTCGCCTGGTAAAATTCTGTGAAAAGTGATCTCTCGATGAAAATGGAAAGAACATCGAGTTCCTTCCCCCGATTATTTGGAAGCTTGCCGAGCTGAGATGAGGATTCAAACATATCATTTCAATGACGCGTACTTTCGAGGTATTTTAACAAAGCTTACCTGGGCTTGTGTTTGAGAACGAACTCTTCGACTGAGAGAAACCTGGAACAAAACAAAAATTGCATACTTTTATACACGGTGCAATGTAGATAAATTTAACATTCGTATATTCTTTTTGCAAAAAAAAAANAGAATGTTTTATCAAGTAAGTTTACAAGTGAGATCTATCAGCTTATCATTTAAT
>NW_006263366.1:1578504-1581136 GCF_000469605.1 Apis dorsata
GAGATGGCGCGCTTTTTAAATTAACGTTACGTTACGTAACGAGTAGCTATAATTCTAGTTTACAATAATGAAGGCCATACTGGTACAATAGGTGATAAATCTCCACTATGCGAATCAAGATAAGTGGACTATCCATCGATGGATCGTTTGGTCCATACAGGCGATGCTAACGCCACCAACTATGTCAAATTTGAATGTTAATAATGATTTATACAAAAGATACGAATACGGATAAATCTTTTGATTTTTCCATATCAGCTGTAAGAATACAGCCGCAATAATATGATTTCATATCTCGTAAAAATACGGTCTATTGAAATTGCCCTATAGAGAGAATTATGAATTCAAAATTTACCCGAGACGAGAAATTTAGTTGGTGAATAATATATTTCAGGTTACACAAATTATCGTGGAAAAATATTCATCGTATAATTATAATCCATTAGTAGTAGAGTATATGTACGAAAGATTCTAAAACTGAGAGAGAAAGAGAGAGAGAGAGAGAGAAAGAAAGAGAGAAAAAATAAAAGATAACGCGGACGTATTGCGGCTAAGTATTCGCGAAATGAAATTTCATTTAAAAATTAACCAGAATTCCGTAGAACGCAGTTCGAAAGGGTGGCGTACTCCGCTGCCTCGACGCTCGACCCTGATTAACGACATCGCGAAATTAACCCGACAATTATTTCATTAGCGCCTAGTAAGACATTTTTCATCCGATCTCAATGGCCTTTGGGATCCGGAGAGAGGGAGATACACACCCACACACACGTACATACGTATATATCAGTCGACTCGAATGCGTTACCCTTAATGATTCGATCAGAATTAACTGTAATTTAATTAATTAAAATCTCGTTGTAAAAAAAAAAAAAAAAAAAAAAAGAAACACAACGATCTATTTCACATGGGATCAGACACGATCCAGGTTACCTTGTTATTAATATCAGATGAGTTTAGCTCTAATTTTAAGTCGAATTTTCGCGTTCCATCGCTAGTTAGGTTAGAAGTTTGATCGTGGTCGACGATGAAAGACAGACTGGACCGATGGCGGTGGTGGTAGAGCGCCGTATAATATCGTAGAAAACGCGTGCGATCTTAATTATTGCATTTTCATAATTTGCCGTTTAACGAGTGACAAGTATCCCGACGACGGGTGGCTCGAGACCACAACAGTTATATTCGTAATTAAAGGCAATTTTGAAAAGCGCGCGATCCTTGGCAGGCGCAGGCGTTCGCGTTGGTTGGTGCGTGGCTCGTTCGTCGCTCTCTCGTGAGATTTCACTCGTTAGTGTAGCCGCGGATTTAATTGCCCAACGGGCGCGACGGGAGAACAAAATCCGCCCGTTAAATCGCGCGCCGAGATTCTGATTCACTTTGTCGTACCACGCGTACCACGGCCGCGCTTTTCCATTTTCCAAAAGGTCGCGCGAACGTAGATACGCGGCAAACCGTATCCTTTTCACCGCGGAAAAAACAAGTTCGCAACCGTATTAAGACGGTATTCTCGCCACGGCCATTTTCTAATAAAGTCGTCGTTCCCACGTCGTTGGCGCGGACGGCTCGTGAAAAACAGGGGTTGAAAAAGATTCCCGCGTTCCTAAGAAGGTTAGGGCTGGTTGCCTCCGGTCGACGGAGCGATAAAGAGAGCGAGGGAGGGGAGGGAGGGACAGGAAGGGAAAGTTCGCGTTTCAGGAACACGGGTTTGAGAGCGGGTGTAACGGTGGTAACGGTGGTGGCTGCCGCCTCGACACCGACGTTGCAGCCGTGGTAGTTACGTGGTGGCTGGCGGCCACCGGGGGCGGCGGAACTCCACCCTCAAACGACTTTAACGAGCCGCCGTCTTAAAATGGGGATGCCGAGCTTGTGCCGAGTTTGCGCGTTTGTTTGATAAATTAACCCAGAAAAGTATGCTCCAACGTCGGAACACTTAACAAGCCTTAGAAGTCGAGGAAAGAGAGAGAGAGAGAGAGAGAGACCATGGCGAATGTGGAGCACGGATTCGTTGATACTTCCAGCGAATTCGCTTATATCGGTTATTTCGAGAAACGGTTTCGTAATTTTATAAATATACGACGAGAGATTATAGGTACAAGGAGGACGATGGTTGAAAATCGAACGGGGATACGTTTAAGGGAAGCAAGGATCGCGATAGAGAGATGATTGTTCACTTGAAAGTATGGAAGGAACGCGTGTCACCGGCCATTATATTCCGGTATTATCCCGGTTTTCCTGCGTTCGTTCCTTCTTTCACGGAATCCCGTGCTCACCGGTGAAACTTAAACCCCAATCGCGCGCGCTGCTGGAAGGTTTCGGATTTTTCGAAAACGACAATGCGCGCCACGGCCCGCGCCACCGGTGACAAGACAGGGGCCTCCATTGAGAAAAATCCACTTCCTAGGTCTCGTGTTACCCGACTGTATTTTGACAGGATCTCATTGTCGTCGCGCGGCTAAGCCCTATTGACTCTATTATGGGCCTATTAGTATTATACTAGGATTTGTGGTTACTCCTTCAAAGAGACGTCCATCCCTCCTCCTTCGCAGGCCTTCTTTCTTACCCCCGAAACCGAACGTTTCCCTCGCCCTCCCTTCCCTAGGAAACGCGCGGCTCGAACACGCACCGCGTGCAA
>NW_006263366.1:1581215-1583137 GCF_000469605.1 Apis dorsata
CTTCGTCGAGTCGAGTCGAGTCGTGCTCAAACTCCGCGTCCTTCTCTCTTTCTTTCCTTTTCTTTCTTTCTTTTTTTCTAATTCCGTTCGTCGAAAAATTCTCGCGGGCCACCGACCACCGACTATTACCACGACGGACGGATACCCAAATTGAACGAAACGCGCGCGACGAGACGAGTAATTAGCCCTCGCGAGCACGAGTTACCCGTTGCTCGTTTCTCGATGCTCCAGATAACGAGCACTCGGTAATCGGGCTCGCCAACTGAACGACAAATAATTACCGGCGTAAATAGCAAAAAAGGAGGAGGAGGAGAAGTATCCACGCCGGGCTGTGAAAAGAGCGCGTCGACGGGAGCTAAAAATATAAACTCTATCGCGAGATTCGTCGTTGGACGGGGGTGAGAAAGACGGGCAGTGTGTGTGCATGTGTGTGTGTGCAGAATCGCACGCACGCACGCACTCGTAGGTTCGAAGAGGCTCAACCACGAGAAGCTACCTTCGTTTTCCAAGTCGCGAGAGCAAGCATCGCGGAATGAGCTGCTACTTAGAGAGAACGGGTGGAAACGCATTCACCGGCACGCAATCAAGACTCCTCGTGGCTGCCGCCGCTACGTGCACGTACACGCGTCCACACGCGTGTGAAACCCGCGTGTTCCCGTTGCCCATTCATAGCGGTAAGATTTCGCTCGCGACTCCTCTCGGTGCGAGAAAGCGAAACCGATTCCCGGGAGCGGGTGAAAGAGCGAGAGGAGAAAGCACGGGGTTGACGTTGGCTAAGCGAGAGAGGGTGAGGGATCAGGGAAGAGGAAGAGAGAGACGGAGGGAGGGAAAGCGGAGGACTACGGCCGCGCGCGTGTGTTTGAGGCGTGAATTCATGTATGCTCGCGAAGCACTCTTCACAGGGGACAATCGAGGTGTTGGACTGGAAATCCATACCAATTTGAGCGACTTACGGTCGTTCGCTTGAAAGCCCGGTTACACGCTAACATTGCTATATATATACATATATATATACATATATATATACATATATATATATACATATATACATATATATGTATATACCAATGATCCAACGTCGTATATACGCGACGATCCTCGCGCGCTATGCGTTTACGCACGAATCGAGAGACGTCGCGATACGTTAAGTGAACGCCTCGTCCCTTCAACCCGACCACCATTTTATTCCTTCGTTTCGAGGTCAACCGATCCGCGCTTAAACTCCTCTCATCCACCGAAGAATTTTCTTTCCCCTTAAAAACTTGCGACTCGCATGCGTACGATTTTGAAGAAGATAGCAATTAGCGGTTGTTCCGAATATTTAACCGTTACACGGCAACAGCCGTTTTCCCTGGTGGTGGTGGTGGTGGTGTGGCCGAAGCAAAGGTAGAAAGCAAAGAAGAATTACAAAGAACCGAGTGACGTGGCGGGATTTACACTAGAATTCTTGAAGGGACCTAGGCGGGGACAAAAGAGGCTCGTTGACGAGTCTCCGTACCCGCCTCCTACTTTTCGCCCGNNNNTGAAATTAGTTACGTGCACGTGGAGGAAAGGGACGTGATGCGGCATAGAGACGAGGCTCGCGTAATCGACTCGCGCCCGTATCTTCAATTACTTTGACCCAGTGATGTATACACCAACACGATGCCGTACACCCTCGCCTCGCGCTTTAACTCGGCTAACCTTCGACGTGTTAACCACCGGTGATCCGGACGTTCGATATCGCGTGATATCGAGATCCGGGTCGCCGACCAAGTCCGCCTAACCGCGTCGCGTCTGATAACTACAATTACCTTCAATTTCCTTTAATTTGGCGCGGAGGAGGGGGTTGCGCATCGATCGAGCAACCCCCGTACAGAAGAATCCCGCCACAGACAGATCGAGAATGGACTAATTAACGATTTAATCGCGGCTCGGCCACG
>NW_006263366.1:1583889-1586189 GCF_000469605.1 Apis dorsata
AATCAAAATGGGCGGAGCTGAAACGATGCGAGGAATATCGAGCAGAAAGTTGGAGACAAAGTGGAGTGTACGGGCTCACGGGTAATGGACATAGTTTGCCGGTAATGTCCGAGACTAATTCCCGTGTTATTTCATTAACGTCCCGCAACTCCCGAGGGGTTAGACAGCCACGTCGGCCGACGCGGTATTGCCGTAACGCGGCTCGAGCGAGCCTCGTCTGCGGACCCCCGGAGGGGCTCCCGTATTAGGCGCGTGTCAAAGGGTGAAAATTTACGAGGTGAGTAGCAGCCGCGAAAAGGCCGATTGATAGTCGCCTACCATCGCCTACCATCGCGGCACGTACGTACGTACACACACACGCGCACACCTTCGAATAATGCCTCCGAGTTTACGGTATGGTGAAACATGCTTACCCGGCCTGTTAGCGCGCATGACTTTGTACACGGTGGGGTGGTAGATCGATACCGTTTGTCCGTCGATAATCCCGTTCCCGGATTTTCCATCGAACGTGGAGGAGGCCGGCATCGATGCAACTTACCGCGAAATTAAATAATTAAAGTAACGGAGTCGAATTGGGGGATCCCCTTCTCGGGGTCGTCCGAGTTACTCGCTCGACGAGCCTAGTTTTCTAGATTCCTGCGTTGAAAATCGTTCGTCGATCGAGCGAACGTAAAACGCTTTTCGAATGCAAAGTGTTTTTGTCAATTTTCAATTTTTTGACGCGGGAAGAGAAGAGAAAGAAATCGAGTAGAATTTAATTAATAATAATAATAAAAAGAAAAAGAAAGGCGTAAGAATTTCTTTCGTAATTTCTTTTTCGCGCTGTGACCGGCTCGTCGAACGATGGATAATAGCACGACGATGGAACGGACTACTTTTGGATTTGTATCGAATAGCCATTTCGTATTTTCCGCGGGTAATCAGCCGAGAAGTATAGGAAGGGGAGGAGAGATTTTCCTCGCATTCCCGGATTGGTTTGTTCGAGCGGATTACACGATTAGACGGGGGAGAGTCGTATGATTGACACCGCGGCCAGAGTGTAATGAGATAAACTCGTTTCTGACCGAATCAGGGAAATTTGTGGTCGTTCGATCGATGGGAAAATGAGAATTCGCTTTTTCGCACGAACCACGAACGATGATCGTATTACGGATATTTCTATCGCGTGGAAACCAACTTTTGCAATCGCGAGACGATTAATAATTTGCACGAGCGGAAGGCGAAGGAGGGATAAGAATACATAAGAGATATCGTGGTGAGCGAGATACAGACGTGGAACGTGATACGTTAAGCGGAAAATAATAAAAAAAAGAAAGGAAGAAAGAAAAACGAAAGAAGGGTGGGGAGAAAAATAAGAAGAAAAAGAAGAAAAAGAAGAAAAAGAAGAAAAAGAAAAAGAAAAAGAAGCCTCTCGGCGGACGAGAGACTGAATTTTCCTACTTGTGACGGTGAGCACGCCCTGGCAGTGTTATCCAATTATTCTAAGTTGTTAAGGCGAGTTAGGGCGCTTAAGGGACTAAATTAAGACATTCCGCGCGACAAATCTCCCAAGAATCTCAATTAACTTCTCCCCGGGGGGGGTGCCGCTACTTTAATTAACTGTTTAATTTCGTTTAATTTGCATTCGCAGTATTGCATAAGCCACTGAACGAGCTAGCGAGTCTACTTTTTTCCCCCTCATCTCTTCGATACGAATCGATCATCCTGAAATTTCAATTCTCCCTCCCTCTATTTTCTTTAGCCGCGGCGACGAACTAACGTCGAAATCGAAAGGCTCGGATATCTGTTTCGGGTCGCAAGTCGACGGATAGGGAGAAGGGTGGAACGACGACGAAATCCGAATATATTCTAATAGCGGTTTGAAGAGGCGTCGCGTAGGAAGAAGCGTCGAAGAAGCAAAACCGTTCACGCCTCCCATCTCGACCGCGCGCACGGTATCGGTTTGAAGAGAGGTGTAGCCTAGAGGGCTAATTTGAATTGCAGCGGCTCTTACGCACACGTGATCGCGCAAAATCGGCCGCACGTACACGTAGGAAAGAGGAGCGCGAAACGCGATGAAAAATACAGGAGGAGGAGAGGGGCTCGCTACGTATTCGTGTCGCGAGTCTCTTGTACGTGTCTGCAACCACTTTCCTGGAAACAAAGCCAGTCGGATTCATAATCCGCTAATTTGTTCAAGATTTTTTGCTCGAGTGGCGGCGCTTGCTTTGTCACAAATCCACCTCGTCGATGGTGGAGCGCGTGGGGCTCGCGTTCAAGCCGCTTTGAAGTACTAATCAGTATCGACCTGCGCCTACAGG
>NW_006263366.1:1586488-1587113 GCF_000469605.1 Apis dorsata
GGTGTTTCTCCCTTTTTTCCACTCGTTCCTCGACTTTCCGTCAGAAGCCATTCCGTCAGAGGCGTGACGAATCAACCCGCCAATTCACTCCTTTCTTTCCTTCCTTCCTTCCTTCCTTCCTCCTCTTCTTTCTTTCTTTCTTTCTTTCTTTCTCCCCAACCGAATCACTCCATCCCATTCCATTCGATTCCATTCGAAATTTCTTATTCCAATTTATCGAACGGTACTCAAAATAACGGGTCAACGATTACAACGGGGGAATCCTCGGAACGAGAATTCGGTGCAAAGACTCGGCACACTTTTCCCAGTCCCTCGGATGAAAGGGGTACGCGGGAACAATGGAGGACCGATTGCGCCACGTTTTGCGGAATCGTTTCGCGGAGATGTGTTACCGGGACGATATCAAGCGTGAGAAAAAGAAGAGGAAAAAAAAAGAAAGAAAGAAAGAAAGAAAGAAGGATAAAGGAGGCAGGGCGCGAGATAAGGAGGGGCGGAAGAAAGTGGAAGAAAGAGGTAAAATGGGGAAGGAAGAAGAATCGAGGCGGCGCCGTGGCGAAAGCGCGCAAGATCGGCGGCGGAGGAGGAAAGGAGCGCGCGGCGTGGAGGGAATAAAGGAAGAACAACG
>NW_006263366.1:1587411-1593222 GCF_000469605.1 Apis dorsata
GTGGCCGTGTGTGAGGGTGCGATAGAGAGGGAGAGGGAGACGGAGGAAGAGAGAGTGTGTGGGAGCAAGAAAAGGAGTGGACCGACGGGAGTGTGCAAGGAGACTTCTCAGGCGTTGATAGGCAATCTAGTTGATTGCCAACTTCAAACGAACCGAAAAAAGCGGAGCGAGGAGGAGAGACGAGCCGGTGTACGAGCCGGTGGAAAGGCAAAGCCTCGACGCGAACCGGCGCGAATCTCGGAATTTTTAGACAATGCGATCCGCACAGTTCCCGCATTCCGACCCCCCTTCCTTCTCACCACCACCGATTAACGCGCTGGTGCCAAGCGAATCGATCATACGCCATTTACCATCCCCGAACATTCGTCGCCTCCTCGCTATCGCCTATTTAATCCTTATATACCTACACCCCGGTGTGCCTACGTGTTGCCAATTTTCTTCTAGTCGATCTACTATAATTTCTCTCCACGCGTGCGAACACGTTTCTTACTGGAAATCCTTCTTCTCCTTAAATACCGTGCGTTTTCGAATAATAAGAGAATTAAAGATTCTTCGGAAAGCGAAAGTTTTGCTTTCCGAATGGATACATCTCTTATTACGTATATCTTTCTTTTTCTCTTCGATCTCTAAATTTTAAATTTCCGTGAATCAACAAATGTTCGATATTCTTACCACGAATTTTTCAGAGAATTTATCTGAATCAGGGGAACAAAGGATCGTTGATCGACCAGGGCTATTCAACGCGACAGATCCTGCGAAATTTTCAATTTTCGTTTGGCGTAATCGATCTCACGACGATCGATATAATTATTATCGGGGACAAATCGAGCGGTTGCTCGGTCTGTGCTCTCGTCTTTAAGTCTGGCCAAGATTTAAGACAAAAAGAACGAATGAAGTGCGCCAAATAAATGCGTACTGTAAGACGAGGTGCTAGAGTGACGTTTGAATGGAAGGGCAGATCCTTTGTGCTGCACCGGGAACCCGACACCCGAAAATCGTTCTCAAAAAATTCGTTATACGGATAAAATTTACTCGCTGCTCCGACCATCGTTGTTTATTATCGCGATATCATTTTGACCATAAAACGTCGTTTTATTCCATTAATCATTTCGATATTTCTCTTTTACATTCATCAAAATTTCTATTTCAACTTATGTAAATTATTCCAAGATGGATCGAGTTTCTTATACGTACAACTTCTTCTTTTTAACCGGTTAACGAACTTAATTAATTCTTCTCAAAGTTTCTTCTCAAATGATTCCATACACGAACACTAGTATATCAAAAACTAGCGACTGTATAATAATTAAAAGAGAGGCGAAAAAAAAAAATCTTATATAAACGAAACCCTGAGCTTTCGTCCATGGAAGTTGAGAACAGTTTGCTCGAGTGCGGCCATTTTTACGTTTTGTCGAGGTTCTTTGTGTTTTGGTGAGACATTGCAGGTCTGCCCAACACTCAACTCATTATACCACTAATTATTCATAACGTTGGGGATTATTCTGACAAAAATATTCAATTCCCACAGTGCACTCACCCCGGCACTACCCCTCTTTCTTTGCCTTATTCTTTCTCTCCGACTCATCTAACGTATCTGACGTTGATCCCCCGTAAAACAGCGAGTGATTTCTTCTGCCGTTCCAACAATCTCAAATCTACCTTTCTTCCGCGTTCGCGAAAATTTCCAATTCTCGAGGAGATTCCCGAGATACAATTTGTACAACCGTTGTTAGATAGAGTAGATATCATAGGTCACAGCTGTTGATCGAGCAAACTCGACTTGTTTGCACGTAAAATCGACGTAATGATTTCATTTCGAGGCGTGAAGCTCTGGTCAGCTGTTCCTTTTTCCCAAAAATAGGCGAAAACTGGCAAACTACAATAGATAGGGAGAGAGAGAGAGAGAGAGAGAGAATTCTCTACTCGACGGATACACGACGAGGAAAGTCGCCTCGTCGATTTTCGGTAACACGATCTTGAGTGGCTCTCTGTTAAATGATATCCGTAAGTGGCACGTTAAGTGCTCGTTTCACGGTGGGACGACGATACGCCTATTAATTTACTTCAACCGACACGTGAGGGTTCATCCTTGTCTAAAGGTTGAAAAGCAATCCCCCTGATTGCCGATCAATGCTTTATTACGACGTCGACGTATCGATGGTGATGATGATGAAGAATGAATCGGTTGCAAACGTTCGTTAACAGTTCGTGAACGGGGAGGGAGGGGGGATCAATGGGAGCGGGAATCGAGGCACCGCGGTTTTTTAATTGGTTTCTCGGTTTTCTTTTTCTTTCGCGCACACCCCCCGGTGTACCCGTGTAAGGAGCAACCGTGTTGTAAAAGGAAGTGCGGTTTGTATAGCGGCGTGGCGGAACGCCGTTCACAACGTCTCCTCTTCCGTTCAAAAGTTCAGCTCACTATTATTGTAAAAATTCGCGTCTAGGTAAGGAGAGAGAGAGAGGCGCGATGTAACGACGACGGCGGTCTCGAGATCCTTGTTCCTTCTTCCTTCAACGGGGATCCGTTTCCACCCTCTCTTCTCGTACCCTCGGCCAAGATGTAGGTCTTAACGAGAACGTAGGTGTTAAGATTGAATGAAGTGGTCGCTTGTTACCCGGTCACAATACGCGCACGGTTGTTGTGTAAAATTAATTATCAATTCTTCGTTCCCTTACCTCCCCCCCCCTTTCCCCCCTTCCCTTAGCGGAATGAAAATGAAACAGTTAGAGGTTCCATTCGTGGAATAAATGGTACGGTTATAATTGTCCAAGTACAATGGGGCTCGCGAGCGAAACGATTCGATGGAAACAATGTCATCTTAATCGTCATCTATAAATAAACGGGGCAAGTTTTAATGATAATGACGCATTAACGCTCGCCACGCGGCTCGATGTTGTTCCGCCGGTCCAGCTTCCAGTTGGAAGGAACGAGCGATAAGAAATTCGCGACGGAGCCATTTTCCCGTGGAAAAGCGTTTATAGTTTTCTTCTAAGGGATCGTTGATTAAGGGAGCCGGGTAGCCATCTGGATATTATTAACGTTACAATTTAATCTTAACGAAACGTTTGAATAACGGGGAAATTCGTTAATCGAGGTAATCGTTGCCTCGAAATTATTTTTCCTAATATTTTTCGATCAAACGACAGAGACGTACGTAATTGATTATACTCATTTAATCTAACACGCATTTAAATAAACTTTACAACATACGCATGCGTAATTTTTGGAAAATGAGAGAGAAACTCGACCATCAACGAATACAATACAAGCCAAATATATACCGAATACCGTCTTATTCTTTAGATCTTAGACGTCCAAACTTCTAAAGTAAACACTATTCAAAAATCAAACATTGCATTGTATAACGTAAACGATCATCGGTATCGACCTATGTAAATGTTACAATTATCCATAAGATGTTGATATATATATTCGAAACCATTTGAAATAGTTAATCAATTGTTAAATTAGCTCGAGTAAATTTCGCGCGATCGACGCACGATTGACCGGTTGAACGGTCCAAAGAATCCAAAGATGTAAACGTAGGCGAAAGAAAGGATGATATTAAGGATGATAACTCACCATGGGGTGGCGTGTGCTGACTCGGACTGTGCTGATGATGGTTCGCGGTGACTGCGGTACCCGGAAGTACATGCTGCGCGTGTGCACCCGGATGCACGTTGACACCGGCCGGTGAGGCCGGAAGTTGTCCCGGTTGATGTACCTGATGATGCGGTACGTGGTGCGCGGGGTGGGGGTGGGGCGGCGGCAGGAAGGCAGCGGCGACGGCCGCCTGCGCATTCAGATAGGCCATCCGCGAGGCCGTGAGGTTGCCCAGATTCCCAAGATTCCCCAGATTGCCCAGATGATTGGTCAGGCTGGGCATGTAGTCCCATAGCTTGTGATGAGGCGCCGTGGGCGCGTAAGAAACGGCCGAGACGCCGGCCGGCGGTGATCCTTGGGGCGAGCCGCGATCGGTACCGCTTCCGTTTCCGGTACCGTTCAGCCCCAGCAGCTCCTGGATCGCGAACGGCGATCGCTGCGGCATCTTTGCGTTTCTCACCGATTATTATCGCGTCTCAAAACGGCATTATTCCCTTTTATCGAGATTTATCGTTTAATATCGCGGTCGCAACGATCCTTCTTTTTTTTCTTCTATCCAATCCCCCTGGTCAATGGCGCATGTTGAGCGTTGACTCGTTGAAAGAACAAGTTTCAAGAAGATCGTTGTTTCTCCGTCTGGCAAGCTATTCGATCAAATAGTTTCGAATAGTTGTTTTCTCGTTGCTGTTTCGTATCGAGATCGAGCCTCGATTCGTAGGAACTTTTGTTTTTTTTCTCTTTTCTTTCTTTCTTTCTCTCTCTAAGATTCCGAGCGTTGGAGAAAGGCTCGAATTCGTTGGGTTTCGTTCGAACCGTTACTCGATCGTTTACGGACGATCAAAAATTGTGGAACGATTCTCTTTCTGTACGGCGAAACGAGGAGGAATAGAAAAGAACGAGGCTATCGGCGTGGCTAGGCCTTGACACAACGCTTGCTCGAGATCCGACGGTTTGCGGCGAGCACTCGCATATTTCTCTATCTTGACTCGAGAATAGGAAAAGGAAATCGATCTCTACTTCGATAGGCTTGCTACGAAACGATAGCTAATTGAGCGGTTCAAAGTTGATTTTCTAAAATATACAACGAGTCTCGACTTGTAATAAAGCGAAGATTACTGACCGGGGAACCCGTCACCGGTTCTAAGTGTTTTCATAGATCTCCATCATTGACAATGCCGTGGAAAATGATGGTTCGTCGATAGATATTAGAATTACGAGCGACGTAAATTTAACTTATCTTCGTTGTAAAGGCGGAGAAGCCGGGGATCCGTCGAACGGAGAAACTGAGGAGCAAGTTGCGGCGAGCGACGGCAACCTGCGAGCGTCGACTCGACTGAAACGAATCGGCTTCTCTCGGTGATCGGCGCGATCGTATTATCTCGTATTATTTCGTTTCACACTCGAACACATCTACTCTGTCTAGAAAACTACGAACGCGTTCAATCTCGCACTTTCAGCCTAAGTCTGTTCGTTGAATTGCGGTTTTCGTTGTGATCAGGTACGGATTCCTGGGTTCATCGCTCGTTCGTTCGAGTATTAACCGAGACACGTCCAAATACAATCAGGGCCTTATCTCCAGTGTCCAGGAATTCTATTCAATACCTCGAGATAGCACGTGACGGGTTTCATTCATTCATCGCTCCTTGCCACCGAACAAAACTCTCCTTCGACCTCAACGATGCGCATGGAAATTCGTGGAACCGCTTTCTTTCATTCTCCTCGCGCGGGGATCGAATTTCAAGGACAACAGAATCTTCCTCCGCCTCCTCCTTCGCTATATTCCTTCGCTCGACGGGAAAGGCACTCGTGCACCGAGACTCTTCCGCCGGTATCTCATACGAGGCCAAAAAAAAAAAAAGGAGCGGAACGAGACGGCCAATATCCCTTGGACAGAGATCAAGAGCAACGTCCAACGTCCGTTCCCGATTCCTTTTCCATTCTTTCCTCTCCCGATCTCTCACACTTTTACCCTTCGTCTCCTCTTCCTCTCTCCCTTTCCTCTCCTTTCCTCGAGAACTCGTGCACACTGGTCAAATCGCGAGGATTCGTCGTTCGGCTTCACCGTACAGCCAAATAACACTGACAGCACCACCACAGCTAGTCAAAGATCGGACCCATGTAGCATATACTAAACTCCCATCGGTGGTCGTGTTCGATGGCCTTCCTCTCTTCTTCTTCTTCTCTCTCTCTCTCTCTCTCTCTCTCTC
>NW_006263366.1:1593652-1597625 GCF_000469605.1 Apis dorsata
ACCGGCTACGCCTACGACAGACCGGTTTACCACAGCCTGAAAAGACCTCGATCCGGAGCTTCCAACTTGGCCCGTCAGGATACCGCGTTTCTTCCTAACTCGCGAGAACGGGTACGCGCACTCGATACCCCGCACGTTTTTTTTTTTTTTTTTTTTTCACCAACCGTGGATACGAACGCGATGACCGTGACTCTGAACCGATCCCATACTCTCGGGAGAGTCGTATCGGTTCGTACTCCCTAAGTCCTGACTTAGGGCGAAATTTCATTGCCAATTATTATTTTTCGAATTCGTATCGTATCGTTTCTCTCGAGCAGATCGACGATGGTGGATCGAGATTTTTTTTTTTTTTTTTTTTTTTTGCTAGACGTATCGGTAGACCCCACTTACTCAAATTGGTGTATCGATCGATCGATCGATCGATCGATTGAAAATTGCCTCGTTGCAATTTTTTTTCGAATTTTCCACCGTTCTACGGAAAGAGGGAAAAAGATACGAAACAGATGATTAAAATTTAACCCCCGGCCAAAGTTCTCGAAAGCAAAGTTTCGAGATCCTTTTGCTCGCCGAGTTTGGAGCAAAGATCCTCGGACAAAAATTGCGGTACGGTGAGACCGGCTTTCGCCCAGAAACCTTTATTAACGAAGGGGGAGTGGTCTGAGAACGGGCCAATCAGAAAGCGCCACTTTCAACCCTCATTGGCCAGGACGTAAATCGATTTATCACTCAACTCGTCCACGGTAGACAGGGGAAACACGCCCTTAAGGCCGTCCGACTTAAGGTCTACTCTCCTCGGATACCTTGCGCGACGCTCAACACCGCCAATTCCACTTGAGAAGGATGGTGGTGGTGTTGGTGGCGTTGATGGTGGTGGTGGTGGATGGTGCGGCGGGGGTGGCGCGATCGTAAGAACACAGAAAGGGTGTGGAAACTCGTGATCTTCGCCGGCCAGCTTCCCGATAGTGTCGGAGGGAATTTTTTCAAAAGACAACTGTGCCCCGTGGTCGGATCCCAACTCTCAAAATTGAGCTATTTTTCGAAAACGAGCCTTTTCCTTCTCTCTCTCTCTCTCGTTTTCCTTCTCACTCCATTCTTTAAATTCTTTTCTTTCTATAAATTTTGTTATTTAATTTTGCATCAAAGGATTCAGAGGATTATTGCGAATAAGAGAAAGACAAGCGCACCTGAATGCGAATTTGCGATTCCTCTTTTATTCAAATCTTATGATAATGAGATTTTCAATAATGAGAATCTTTGATAACGACTAGATCTGTAACTTTGATTGTAAACTCGTTACTCGATAATTTTCTAGGCCGATGGAATATCAAGAGAGGAAGGATTGAAAAGATTGGACGTGATAGAAACGCGAGGAGAACTCGAAAAAAATTGTATTCCAAGAATTGATAAAGTGTAACGGAGGACACGTGTACATTTACGTTAGTCTAACGTTTGTCAGCAATAACTGCAAAGAAGCGTAATACCGATGCTGAGATGGTCTTTTTATCGGCGAAAAACTCGCGCATCTTCTTCGAGGGCGAGAAGCAAAAAGCGGAGCGAGAAAGAGAAAGGTTTTGTGCTCGAAGCTTTGTTTCGGTAAAATATCTCGGAGTTCTTGCGTTCATCTCTTCAGCTAAGGAGAGGTATAAGAACGGCCTCTTCGTTTCTAGTCTCATTCGTTTGTTCTTTATATTAAGAAATTATTGTTCGTTTTCAGCCGTTCTTATGGAACGGATCTTGGCACAAAAATTACAATGATTACTTTGATCTTGAACATCACGTACAAATATTTGCAAAGACAGATTGAAAAGGATTATTTAATTATATAAATTTTCTTTTTCGATCGATCTTTTGATTAATTTTTCAAATCGTTTAAATTCTTCCCATAACAAAATGATATCATCATTGCTATTGCTATACATCATATTTGCTTCACATTTATCTCTATACTACTCTCTTTGTTCCTATTAAGCATTTACATTTTACAATCATTACATTATCACTTCTTTTTTTTATCATATTTTAAATATATTTCGAAGAATGAAATTAAAATTTTCAATTTACATTTTTTACGGAATTTCTTCTCTACGGATCTCGAGCGTAGCATTCAGAAAATATTCTAAAAAGAGAAAACTGAAACAAGATCTAGAAATTAAATTTCGAAATTGGAAATACAACCCGATCGTGTGGCACGCATCATCGCTCGCGCAAACACGGTTACCCAACGCGTTGAACAGCGTTGAGGCTCGAAAATCCGGTGGATCCCTGAAATTGCAATTACTCCGTGTCGCCAGGGGAATTTCGAAGGATTTGAAAAAAATGCTTAAACTCGAGTATATATCGCGAACGAAGGCGGCGAAGGAGGGGGGCCCTCGTTTGCCACCGCACTTCAACGACTTCAGAATCGAGCACTTGCTTTACTTCTTAACTTAACCGATTATTGTACTTCTAAATTCAGCGCATTGTGCCGGTGTCGCGCGAGGGTCGTCGCACACGTATCACTCCCGTGCAGAGGCGAAAAATATCTTCATCGGGTCAGATCGCGAACACTCCCCCCGTGTTTAAGCCCCCTTCAACGGGATTCGCACGCGTGGCTACACGCTCCAACAATTTTTTCTTCTCTTTTTACTTTTTCCACAAGAGGATCGAATAAGTTGGCAACGCGTCACGATAATTTGCAATATTCACGTCGTTGGAAAATCCAGAGTTCGCGCGCGAGATTCGACGCGAAACTTCTTCTTCCCCCGTGCCGCTCTTCCCCCCTCGTCGACGCGTTTGCCTCGTTTAAAAATCTCCAAATTGTGAGTTTGTCGCTCGTTAATGTTCGCCAACTTGGGAAAAATATTCTTGGGGATACAGATGTCGCGTAATTGAGCCTCGAAACTCGTAATAAAGTGCACAAGTATATATTATTATTTCGTAACAAGTATTATTTCGATCGTTGTTATTCGAGGCGAAGAAAGAAGAAGGCGGGATGAATTGGAAAGAGAAAAATAGAGCGCGCGAATTGATCGAATTCCTTTTGTTAACGCTGTTATTAACGGGCGTTTATTTCGTGGGCCGCGCTATTTACAATTAGTCGATGCGCTATGCAACGATCCTAGTTCCGGATAACTAGACCTCAAACCGCTCTCGTTCCCCGTAACGTGTACGCGTTCCGCGCAGGAACCGGGCTGCCTCAACTCACGCTCTGTTAATTTATCTAATTACGATAGTAGTCGAGATCATTTATCCCCGCACGAGAGGAAATTTGAGACGAGCGCCGCCGGGAAATATGAAATTAGTCGCAATGCTTTAGGAACCTCGAAATTTCGTGATATTACGATGTAACCGAAGCTCGAAATCTCTCGTTTCGTGGATCGTGGCGCGGGAACGGGGCACGAGCAGCAATTTTACAAAATTCATCGATTCGATGTTTCTGAAAAAAAAAAAGAAAAAGAAAAAAAAAAGAAACTTTACCTTCGATTCTTATTCGAACATGTTACTCCTTCACGCGTTCGACTACGAGAACAAAAAGAAAGAAAGAAAGAAAGAAAAATTAAACGCGAGAGATTCTAATAGGAAATCACGCGAATTAATAATCGCGTGTAATTTTATTCAAAACTTTCAACGGTTCTGATATATCGGTTGCTGCGATACTCGGTTGGATGCCCGAACAATTGCTCGATTCGAGGAGCGAGACGAGTCGAGCCCGATCGATGTATAATGCCGGTAAATTAATTTCTGAAACCCGGTTTCCTTCCTAGAAGAGGCCCACTTCTAACATCGGGAAACGGCCGTGCCCTTCGTTCGGCCGCGTTCAACCTACCTGCAAACAAACGAGCGAAAGGATCTCATTGCTCCGCCAATCCTCTTTTCGCCAACATTTTCGCCGAGTCCTGCAAAATTGTTAATCCAAAGCTTTTCCAATTACACGGCCCGTCCTCGTTCTCTCTGCGTCCGCTTCTCCTTCGAACTGCCGCTCTCTCCTTTCGCC
>NW_006263366.1:1598111-1605954 GCF_000469605.1 Apis dorsata
GTTGCGAACGATATGACGCCATTAAAATCTGCTGATCTCGATTCTGCCGACGATAGGTTCCGTATAGCTGCGCGTCGCTCCAGATTATTATTGCTCGATGGAAAATTATCATCCCGCGCTATTCCGGGAAAAGACTCTTTTCGATTGGATTGGTTATCGAATGTTTCGAGCGAAAGGGGAGGGGGAGAGAAGGTGTAGGCGCGTTGAGAGATCAACGACGAATAAAAGGATAGCGTAGGATAGCGAGGATAGTTGAATCGAAGGATCGTATTGTATTTGTTATGTAAAGAGGCGATGCAACGAGGCTTTATTTTTCCATTCATTCGTTCGCGTTCTTCGTTCGTTATTTTCGAGATATTCGTAGATTATTTTTAAATCGATACGTTCTCGTAAATAATACGTTCTCGTGTATAAGAGACGCGTACATAATTTGTACGAGATTCCTCCGAACGCAAACTACCCCTATCAGCGGCAAATTGCATCTTTATTCGAAAAAAATTCGTGTAATTGCGAGTCAGGATCGATTCTTTGATATTTCCTTCGACAACTTATTAACGGTTAACAGTGTTTCGTGGTATTTCGAACGGAGGAACGTAGACCACCCAGGGCTCGTCAGAAAGACGACAAGATAATTTCTGCCTCTCAAAAAAGTCAGCCAGTCATCGCCTGTAACTGGTAGTCCTTCTCTTAATATTCGTTCCATGAGCCCTTAAGTATCCACGGCCACTCGAGCTTCTCACAATGCCTTAACCGGCGCCGTGGTATCTCATTCTAGTTCTTCGGATAGATGCGTTGCGTTAAATACGTCTAAATGACGCGCGGAAGCGCATTTCTCAACTACACTGAAACGAGAAACAAGGTGATCCGACCACGGGTAAGAAGGAATATCCGTTTATTTCTATCCATCTTTCTACCATTCCACGATATATTCTGAAAAACTGTTTTTAAATTATCGAACTTTTAATTTCAACGAACTTTTAATTTTCTTCTTTAAATAATTACGATACACTCTTGCTCTCGCATTTTTATAACTTAAATATACGCATCGAATAACTTTGCTTCAATTTCCAAAGGAATATTTCGATATTGGATGCGAATTTTTCTAAAAAAATTACCTCTCTTCTAAATCGCGAAATCATCTTGACGAAAGTGATTAAACACGTCCAGACGATCCTGGATTGAATCCAATCACGATCAACGATCGCACCAATTATGCAACGACGATTGATGCTCGTTAGGGGGCAGTATTTTGAAAAATGTGGTTACTTTTTCCAAAATCTCTGGTGAATTTCAAGGTTCTCGTGTGTTCCAATAGATGGCAGCATACATCTAGTCGGTAATTCTGAACGTGCTGCCGTCTGCGCGCCGGGGATCGAACTGAATTCCGGTCAATTCTTTCTCCCCTTAACGGGGGAAAATAATATTCCCTGAAATCGTCGGGAGCTCCATTTTGCTTGTCTGTGCTCGGTTGCATCGCCAAGATCGACGACGCGTCGTCGCAACGCGGCTTTACAATACCGTCAAATTACACCACGCACCCTTTGTTCACGGAAACACTCGCAGGACACTCGCTTCCGTGCCGGGAGCGCGAGCATTTTTCCAGCCAGAAATCGCTCGAATTTACATCCCTTTCAATGTTCGACCTTCGAATGAATACCCTTCCCAACGAATGAAATCCAACTTACCTAGGTCGAACGGACAATGGTTTCAACGATATGAAATTCCTTCGTCTCGTTAATTGGCGATAGAAGATTTATCTTACGATATAAAAGAAAAGACGCGATTCGTTGATCGTTCGTCGACAGATCTCCAACTTATTTATCCTCGTCCAGTTAATCGTCCCGTTGCGCGACACGTTATAGATATTTTAACGCGAGCTTTTTCATCGCAAAATTGATATCGCGTTTAATATTTATATCTCGAAACGATCGTACGTCGAATTCGGTATGCGTGCTTTATAAACGTTAGAATTGGAACGTTGATCCACTCCGTCCACTCATTTTTCATCGTAAAGAGATTTAGAAACTCGACGACGAGTATTTTTCTCTCGTTGAAAATTTGATTTGTACGTAATCGATCAAGATTCCGTGAAGATCGAGTAATCGATTTCCAAATCCAATGAATTTCGTTGCCTCGTAACGATCACGCGAGAAACGAAAAAGTCGGATGGCGTAGCGGTAAAGTGAGAAATAGGCGCAGTTTCTTGGCCGAGAATTCTTTTATTTATTTATCCCGCGTCTCTTTTGCAAGTTCTTAGACGCGAATAAAGTTCGGCTCGACAACCGGCGTTTCCCTTTTACCACTCGCAACTCACAACACACACGCACACACATATAAGAAAAATGGTAGGAGGCCTCGTTGGGAGGAATTGAAATCGGAGCGAGTCGATCCTTTGATCGGCGAGGCAAGCTCCGCGATCGGTCGTGGCCTCCGGGATCGAGCCCACGGCTTCCAAAGTCGTTCTTCGAATATTCTGGAAATTTATCAAAGTGCGGTCGCGCGCCGGCTGCCCTTAATGGTGCACCGGATACGACTTCAAAAGGAATTACGTAATACAAGTTTTTTAACGGGCTGATCGCGAGGTAACGCAACCGTCTATCTACAACGGCGAAAGGAGAAAGCGAGCCCTCGTTAAATATTAAACTTTAAGGATCGCTTTTCCATGAAGAAGCTCCGTCGTCGACTTTGCCCGCGAACACAGACGCGCAAATACGCGATAGACGAGCGTTGTCGCGGAGACAAGAGAGAGAGAGAGAGAGAGAGGTGTACGCATACCGTTGCGTTTAACACAGACTACCGGCGTCCATCCTCCTTCGCCTCCTCCTCGTCTCTCTCTCTCGTAACGACATCGCGTTCGCGATCGTTGGAAACGAGACATTTGCGAGATTATGCCAATCCGGCGTGTAAACCACCCAGGGAGGAAATACTTATGAGTTTCTGCTGCGAGAGCCTCCTCTTTTTGTCCCTCCTCTCCCCCTCCTCCGTCCTCACCTTCTTACCACCAGTGTGAAAGAGAAATTAACGCATTGACTGATGCTCGAGGGTGTCTCGCCGAGTTTTGCAACGTTTTAATGTCTTTCCTGCCTCGGGACACGCACAATGGGGATTTGGTTGTCCTAACTTGATTGAAGCGTATTGTCCAAATATTCGCCAATTCACTCAGGTCTTTATTACACGCGTTAGCGTAGGATCCAGATCTCGTCTCGTGAGAGATTAGGGGGAATGCTCGAAGAACGCTCGGCTCGAGCAAGAAAACGACATCACGGTTTGGAGATGGAAAAATTTTTCCAAATCTTCTCGCGCCGATACGTCTCGCGTTGTTGATAATCTTTCTCAACGTTACATTATTATTATGTGCGCGGATATGCCCAGATATCGATTCATTTTATCGTTCGAAAATTTTTGTCATCCAGCCAGTTTACATCGAATTTGATCGAGGCAACGAGGGAGGAAATTTTCACGGGGGAAGGGGGCGTAGAAACGAAATTGGCCCGATTTGTCATCCGTGTCAAATCTCGGTCTAAGCACGTCTGGTATTGGCCACGGGTCCGCGCGTCATTCGCTCATTATACGATCCAATTAAAGGGCCGACTGGTACACGGCAACAGTCACAGTCCTTCCACGTCCATGTGATTGGCCCTATTCGGAGACAACGCGTTCCCATAGGCGCCTCGGGGCTTTAATGGCTCGGAATCATTCGATGCCGATTCCTTGACAGTCACGATTTCTCGTTTATTACACTACCGTCCCCGTTTCGCGTGATTTCGCTCTCTCGAAATTCGCTCGTCGCTCGCCGCCCACCGAAACGACGAGATAAAGATTTTCGAGCGGCAAAGAAACAATGTACGATGTTTCTCCCTTGAAATACGTATTATACGTCGATGCCAATGTTTTACCGCAAAAAATTTCCATCCGATTTCTCAATACTGGAGTGAAAATAATAGAATCAAAAGAGATTGGCTCTAATTTTCACGGATTTGCTTCAACTCTCGTTGAATCGAGCGTGTTATTCTCGCTCAGATAGATTCGTCGAGCGTTCGAATACTTGATTAAACGTAACGCCTCTCACAGCTCAGAGCTACTCGAAGATAAAATTTGAACTACATTATAGTATTATAGTGTATACGAGCAGTAATTTGCTTACCTATTCCTTCATTTCGATCTTAAGACAAAGGCGCACAGTCATAATTCGTATCCAATGGTTGATTCGTGGCAATGGCAATCTATCAATCCGGTTTCAACGTTGTTCCTCTCGTGGAAAAATTTAGCCTCCCCCCTCTTTCGATATTCGGACGCGAGGATCGAATGGAAAAGGGAGCGGAAAGCTCATATTATTTTCCATATTGCGCCCATCGAACGAGGAAAGGCGTGGCGGTTGATAAAAAGAAACGGCCATAATGATTCGCGTAACGATTTCGGTTTATTTTCCCGCGTGATACACATGGAAATATCTAATGGGACGGCGCGTACAACCCCAAACGCTCTCATTACCGCATCTCGTTCTTTTTTCTTCGGCATTTTAATTGCAGCAATGGGCCGCGCCACCGCTAAGAAATAATTATGCTTGCCCGGCGCAGGTACCAACACCTACACACGCCCAGCCACGTCTACCGACACTGGCCTTCTCTCCCTTGTGCGCTCGGACCTTCCTTCTCTGTTAAGGGGTGCACAGAACCCCCGAAGAGTCCGCCGTTTCTTGTTTGCACGACCCCCATCGCAACCACGATGGTATCACACGTGCCACGCCCCCTTAACGACGAAATTACAGCAGCCATGTTTGTTCCAAGATCAAAGTCCAAGGGAGCCAGGTGCGAGCGTCCTTCTCCTTTCCGTTCGCTCGCTCGAATAAAAAAAAAGACGCGCGGATGCATCGAGCCGATCTTCCTTCTCCTCCTCCCTCTCCCCTCCCCTCTCCGCGAGAAACCACGATTTTAGGAGGAAAACGTCGTTTAATTCTTTGACGAGATCCTCCGAGATGAGTAGAATTTTTTCCTTTTTTTCTTCTTTTTTTTTTCTTTCTTTCTCTCAAACCGGAGATTTGATTCTCGACAAATTTCTTTCGATTTCTTCCAATTTCAATCGCAAATTTGTTCTATGGTTTTTTCCCCTCTTTTATACTTTTAATTGAAAGATAAACATAGATATCTGGCACGAGATGAGTAACGAGAAATGATTTCGTTGTTTAATTAAGAGATATTGGAATAAGGTAGATAGTGGTTGTAACTTTAATTTGGTCTGTCAGCATGGCGAGAGCATATGGAAAGCGAATCTTTCGATTCGATCTTCGTTACGATCGAGACGAGAGAAAGGGAAGGATAGCTCGTAATAGGTCTGGCAAGACATAATTACGGTTGACTACTTGATTAGTCATTTAAAGACGACGAGAGCTTGCTGCCGGCCGAGCGACGCCAGGCCCTCTCTCCGTTTTCCATCTTCGGACGATCCGTTCGGTCGTGGCTTTCGACGTGGGTTCAGAAACTGATAGACCATTGAATGGGCTCGTTCGATGGAGAAAGATTTCGTTCGCAGCCGGATGATACAGCTCTCTTATTATTACCGTCCGATCGGTAAATTGTTCAGGGGCGTCGTTTATCCGAGAATTCTTTGTCTGTCGATCCCCTCCCCCCTCCGTGCATCGACGGTTCTCATATCCGAAACGCGAAAATAAATAATCTCTTCCTCCTTCCAAATTTTCTTTAAACGACTACTCGACGAGAGAATAGATTTGGAAGTAGATTTTTTTTTTCGCTGCAAAGTACGGTGTAGAAAGAAAGAAGATATTGGACAACGTAGAAGGCAACGTGTGGTATCGCGGTTTAGAATCTTGGATGACGCGTGTCTCGAGTGGGAAAGAAGTAGTCTGTAGCTTTTGGCGTTTCTCGCTATTTTCTTCCTACTCGCGAGCCACCTTCCCGCTGATTTTTCAACTTGGCCCGAGGCTAGCGAAGATGCAACAGGCCTCTACTAACAAACCCGGAGAATCTTCTGGCACTTGTGCTCTAGTGGCCTCACCACGTGTAGTACCATACATGAAAGCACGCTAGTTAGGCTAGTAACTCTTCTTTCGCCCCTGTTTCTCCCTCACGAGAGAGGACCCGTCTGGCGACGAGAAGAATGCAAAGTCGGGAGGGAAGTTTTCCTCGAACGTTGCTTTACAAATTTTTCCTCGAATTAGCCGACAATGCGACGTTTTCCTACTTTCGCTCCCTCCGCCACACACACGTCACCTTTTGTCTTTCTTTTCGCGATATCCGATGATGGATGCTTGGACGATTCGTTTCGTCCAGATTTAAAAATAATCGAAGTGAGGAGGAAATTTCATCGATTCGTCGATTCAGCTAGGCCTCTCGATTGGAGTTTATCATAAACGCGTGACGAGGAAACGATCGCGTGTGATGAAGGATGATTTTCGAAGCGAAGTTCTCTCGAGCGTCGAGTCGTTGCGCGAGACACCCCTTTTTGACAGGCCAGCGATTTTACGATGTGTTCGCGTTGCATTCAGGTAGGGGAAGGGGAAAAAATGTTTGTTGCGCGTGGCCGGCCATCCAACGCACCCCGAGAGTTTCGAAAACTGCAATTGCATAGACAGAGCGATGCATGACGGTTTACCTCGGGGGTGGTAAAAGTCGGGGGGTGAAAAGGAGGCTGCGAGGAGGTTGAGGAGGATCGATGCAGGGGGCTCGGGATCGTATGAATATTAATGTGCTGAAACAGCTAAACGCAAGAAGCAAAAGAGCGCCTTGACACTCGCTATCTATTAATTCTTAGCCCGTGATCTGCATCCAGTGCCACGCGGTCGTGACCTCTTCGAATTTATCCGAAGATAACATCGAACAACGATCGAGGAAGGAGAAAAAGTAAAGAAGAAAGAAAGAAAGGAAAAAAAGAAGTTTCAACCAAGAAAAAAATTCAAGATAAATTCTTTCGATTTTATTAATTTTACGTACGAGAGTATTGGCAGATGAATTCGCGCGCTACTTTTTTCTTTTTCTTTTCTTTTCTTTTCTTTTCTTTTCTTCTCTTCTCTTCTCTTCTCTTTTTTTTTTTTTTTCCAAGAAGTGAGAATTTACAAGAAACGAATTCTATTGGAAAATCCGAACGATTGCGACGATTGAATGTTTTCTCATTACAGGAGAGCTTAGTCCCGGGAGAGAATGAATCCATGGTCGCCTCTAAAAGAAGTGACCCTCGGGGGGTGGACGTAGTAGTGGAGAGGTGGTAAGTCACGTGTGCTCGTCTGAGCGGCGGATAAGGAGCGCGTACCCGTCGTACAAGGGTGAAATGGAAAAATATTTTTCCATTTTCCCTCTCGTAGACGTAGAGCGGAGGGGGGAGGGGGAGGAGGAGAGAAGGCTTCCACTCTTTTCTTCATCTATTATGCGCGTTACACTCGAGCCAGGGAGAGGCGAGCTCTCGCACTTACGTGTATTTTATGCATTCGAACGGATGCAGCAGGCTGATGCGCCGGGGGAGGAAGAAGGCTCGCCGCCGCGGGGGTAGGGGGTGGCGGTCGGGTGTCGGATAGTCGGCGGTAGAGGGGAGGGAGGGGGACAGCTGGAGCTATCAAGAGGCTACATATAAAATCATAAGGCACGACGGCCACGCCCACCACCCCGCGGGTTCACCAATCACCGCGGACTGCATTTAAATCGCAACCCCTCGGTGCATTGTCGACTTTTTTTCCGCGGGCGGGGTGACTCGCTCCTGAATATATATCCCGCAGGCTGTGCCAACACCACGAATATTCATATTCCTATTCCTCGCTACAGGCCGTCGCGCACATCGCATACAACCGCACCGCCAACCACCCCTCCTACCCCTTCGTATCCATCGAACCACCCTT
>NW_006263366.1:1605998-1606314 GCF_000469605.1 Apis dorsata
CGCGAGTTCCCTTACCATCCCGCGTCTCACAACGCCGTCCCTCTTCCTACCCTCCCAGAAATCCTCCCTCTTTCCCGGACGTACCCTGTACACGTGTGTCATTTACGTGCACTTATGTACATCCACCTGTGTACGTCACCGAACCGTACGTACACCATTCCCATTCTCATTTTCCTCTCATGGTTGTCCGTAACTCGGCTATATATATATTTATATATATATATAGGAAAGAAGGAAGGGAAATACGATCGCTTCTTCCTATAACGGTTCTCGATACCGTTCGAGATCGCGATAGTGCGGCTCGATCCGACCCCGG
>NW_006263366.1:1606320-1610650 GCF_000469605.1 Apis dorsata
CGATGGAAACGCGAAACAAACCGCGCCTTCGTTTCGATCATCCATTAACAAGGTATTTTGTTCGCGATTTTTTATTATTTTTTAATTCCAACCAACGCGCGTTTTTCGTCGATCGTGAATCGTAGTTCTTCCCTGGTTTATTGTTTCGAGTAGATCGTGATCGAGGATATACCGAACGATCAGGATACCGATCAGATTCTCTCTTCTGAAGAGAGAAGAAGGAAGAGAAGGGGTAAAGAAGGAAGGAAGAAGGAAGAAGCAAAGGAAGTTGGGAAGATGAGACAGATTCGAAATTTGATTGTCGAGTTAATTTGAAATCGAGAGTCGTGGAGATGAAGGAATGGTGATGAAATAAATCGATCAAAGCATCGAATTTCTAACTTGATCTTAACTTGAAAAGCATTCTCTATCATGATAAATGACACTCGTAATAAATATTGTCTGCAAGTTTTTGAGCAGATTACGAGAACTTTCTTTAATTTTATTTCAACGGAAATAAACAAGGAATAAGATAACTTTGGACCGTTCTAATGACTTTTATTTAAACGCGTCCACGTGATATTCTCGTTAAAACTAGTTCGAAGTAGCTTATTCAGAACTTGTTGTTAGTCGAGGACATCCTAGTTGGATAACTATGTTCATATTGTGCTCGACGGTGCAATTGGAAAATTACCAAAGTACGTTTCAGCACGATTTCAATCAACACGGATTAATACGCAAGTGATAAAATGTACACGCTTATTTTTCTCCATGTTCCTCACCTGTGACGCGAATAATTTCTAATCTAGAAATATTTTTATATTATAAATATAATATATTTTTTATCCTCAAAGGAATTGATGAATTTTATATGATGAAGTTTATAAAGTTTTTTCTCTTCTTTTCTTCGAAAAACACGCTTGTTCTCGCCAATATTCATGACAAAAATTTATAAATGAACACGGAAAAGACTTTAAAATTATAATAAACTGTATATGTATATATGTAGATTTTCATCTTCTCGATAAATTACACAATTATTTTTATATTATTAGCAAATTAAAGCAATAATATTGGAGTATCGTGCATACGAAAAAATGTTCCTAAATATTTTACGAAAAATAATATTTTAATAATGAAAATCTTAATAATGAATATCTTAAAATTTTTACTTTTTCTTATATATGTATATTTTTTTATATATCCAATATAATATATATATACTTATACACAATAAATTTATTAAATTAAGATATCCATAGAGAAACTTCAAAATTTTATTACATAAACCATAAGATGATTTTTTATTATTATTATGTCTTCCCGTTTTCACAGAACTCGTTTATGTTAGAATTTCAAACACTCAATAATTTCTTCTTTTTACCTACAATTTTCACATTATAATAACAATCAAAGACAACTCACACAATTCACTGTACTGATATTTTAAATCATAAAAAATTCGTCAATATCTAAAATGAAAAATTCAAAAAACATCTCGTTAAGACTGTTACTCGAATATAATAATATAAGCGAACAAGATTGGAAACGAAAAATCGTAGAGACTATACGAAGTGATTTGTTTCACGTTGTCCAGTCAGCGCGATCCCTTTCCTCTCGCGTGTCCAGCGTGAACGGGCTTTTCGTAGAAAAAGAAGAGAACATTTATCCTTTAACGATAGGGGGAGGAAAGATTTTTCGCTTTAGGGAAAATCGCGAAGGGCACGCAACGCCTCGCGCGAAGGAGGAAAAGTACAAGAATAATAAGAGAGAAGGCGAAGAGATAGGAGGAAGGAGCGAGGAAGGAGGGAAACGTTGAAACATTTTCTAAAATTATTGGAAGGGTAGAGGGAGAGTGGCGAAGGGGACCCTTATCCCTTCCTTCGAGCATGTCTTTTTTAGCACATCACCCTAACGTCCCCTTCCAATACCCGGCGGGTTCCATCGTTCGCTCATTTGATTTCTTCTTCGTGCGGAAATGGCTGAGCAGCCATTCGCGCAAGACTTCCGGTCGACTGGAGATAGAAATGGAGTCCCCCGGTTGAAAAAGGGTGGAAATCAGCGTCGCACCGCCACCGCCGGGAAATTGCCGTTCCCCGAAAATTGATAATAAATTCGATAACGGGGCGAGTCCGCGTGCCTCATAATCGAATGAGATAAAATACCAGGATATCCAGTTGATATCGGCGAATCGTCGACGTCTTGCCGACGTTTCGCTCTATTTCGCGCCGTTAACTCCACGGATGCCGCCCTTCCTTTTATTAACGATCCTCGATCGAGTTCCTTATTAAATTCGAGAATTACTCGCCGCTCGATTGCCCGCCAACGGGGCAAGATCGGAAGCAGCTTAAGCCGATTCCTACCGTGCCTCGTTACGCTCTTCGTACCCCCCTTCCGTTTTTCCCCTTCTGCATTCGTTGACAAATTTCTTCGAATATCGAACATCGGGATTCGTAGCAACGGGATATCGATATTTTTTATTTTTCTTTTTTTCCTGAAAAATATCTTAAGTTTTCCTATTGCGATTTTTAAATTTAAATTATTTCTTCATGTTCCATTTTCAGATTATACGAGATATTGGTTTCACGAAATTTGAAATTAATTCGTTGCGCGATTTCAAAATTCGAAAAGGGGTCGTCCGTTATTTTAAGTTCCTCTAGATTTAAGAATCATTGGAATACACATATCTATCCCAATTCAAAATAATCAATCGGTCAGAAATGAAATTTGGCGGGCCCTTATCGAATCGTTATCATATTCCGACCGATTTGATTATCCTCAAAAATTGCAAAGATATCGAAACAATGATATCGAAGACAATTATAAATTATAAAGGACGAGATCTTCGTCGATGGTATCTGGCTTACTCGTTAGTTGGTCGCAATTAGAAAAGATACAAGACGGGCGTAATATTTGAGCTGGCATTGTCGTGCCCTCGGTTTCTTGCCAAAGGCAGTTTCGTGCGGCCGCCATTTTACCACCCTTAATTTCTGGATCCAATCAAAATGACTCACGCGACTTTGTAAGGCGATTCGGCCCCCTCGGGGTACACCAGTTACGAGTGATGCAATTACGCTTAAACGCTAACGAGCTAACTCTTGATAGAAAATGGCTGTATGCTCCGTTGGCTGCAAATAGTAAAGCCATTACTATACTGTTCTTTCTCCCCTTATCAATCTTTCATCCTCTTCCTTTCGAAAATCCATTTCCACTCGCCATCCAAATATTTCCCTTGTTCACTTGCCATTATTCCATAGTGGAAGCTTTATTTTTATTCGTCTCTTATATGGATAAAACTATTTTTCCAAGAAGGTATTTGCAAGTGAAAAAAAGGTAGATGCCGCGATCAAATCTTACCAAGATTTCTTATTAAGAATAGTCTATCGAAGCGATAGAATTTCTTCGGGATGATGAAAATTGAATGGAATGGAAGATGGACAACTCGTATAATATAACGTCGTCCGATGAAGGAGCATCCCAGTTTCCATTTTCGTACAAGATCCTTCTCGTTCCCCGCTTAATTGACCGCTCAATTTCTCGACGAAGAAAGGAACCATTTGGAAAATTGCTCAAATTTCTATCAGCAATTTCGCGAGCGAGTCCTGCCGATGGAATAAAAGGCCGATGGGGCGGAAGACCGAGAATAAAACGCGGGGTGGTGAGGTATATACGAGGAGAGAAGCTCGCCTTGTCAAAGGTCCGACGCGGAAAAGTCGTTTCGTTCCGGCCATTGTCAAGTGCCCTCGTCCAAGAATCCTAAAGGCACTGTCGTCCTGCACGCTATCTTACGACGTCCTTTCGCTTCCACAAGGAACTTTTCACCCCTCGTTCCCCCTTTCACTGACTCCTCTCCACTGAATGCTTGTCAGAACCAGAAGACATCTTTTGTAGCGAGTTAGTGGTTCGAAGAAAATTGTGTGTTGTACTCTTCGATATCTGGCGAACCAACGTTTCCTTCCTTCCTCTCCCCTCCCCCTTCTCCCTTTCTCGTCCTTTTCGTGCTTTCCGCAAGATTCCTCATTTAACCACGACACGTAATTGTACAGGGATGATATCGTTTCGAGCGATAAAGAATAACGGCGTTAAAACTTGTTCACGACGAGATGAAATTCTATAATGAAAATCTCAGCCGCATCTTATCCTCCAAGAATACGACGTAGAAACGAATAGAAGTGGAAACGTATTCTTAAAAAAAAAAAATCCTCTTTCGTTTCGTTCGCCTCCATCCGATTTACGAAGATTCTATGTTCGCGAACACCCTTACTTCCACCCCTAATCATCGCGCGCGCTATTGAGCGTAAGCGCAAGAAAAAGGAAGGCAAATAAAAAAAAAAAAAAAAAAAAAAAAAAA
>NW_006263366.1:1611023-1613367 GCF_000469605.1 Apis dorsata
CATGATTTTTCTCGCCAGTGGTAGCGCACCTCGAGTCATTAACGTTTATACACGTTCGTGCATTGCGAGAAGAATAGGATGGCGGGTTAAAAAAAGGAGGGGTGAATGGCGGGGGTGTCGCGATAATAGCTATGATTAGAGTCGCAACGGCATATGGATGGCGCGGTTTTTTTTTTTTAATGCGGTTCTCAGATTCCACGAACGCTCCATATGTACGCCGAGCTAGGGTCCAGAAATAAAAATGTCGACACGGTTCACGCACAAAGGCGGTGAATTTTAATAATAGATTTATGCGCATATGTTAAGTACTCTACCGTCATTATTTCCGAGGGACGATGTCAGGAACGACCGGTTTAACGTTTAATGGTATCTGCAACAATTGCGCGCTTACGTCCGTAACCTAGTAGTGGTTTTTGAAATTTTCATCGAGGCCCGACCACCACCCGAGCACCCTATTTTTTTGCATTCGATTATCCTCCTCCGTTGGGCGTTGAAGGCGTCCTCCGTGACTCGGGAGGCGCGACGGTCGCCATCTTGAGAACGCTGTGCCTTCATCGCGTGTGATCATCGTTTATGCATGCGTTTCTTTATGTTTTCGTTGCCTCGAGGGACGTCAAACACGGATCTTCGATGAAAAAGGACGAGTTAAAGGCTCGAAGAGGGGTGGAGGGTGCGATTGGTATCTTAATTTTAGATCGTCGCTGATGATTTAAACGAGCGAATCGATGATGACGAAGCATCATGCACGTATTTCGCAGAATACGACAGAGCGAAAGATCACTTCTTCTCTTCTTTTATTTCTATACGTTCAAAAATTTATCTTTTTCGTATCAAACATCGATTTCTTCTTCTCTTCGCACACGATTCTATATAATTTATTAACGATATAAATCCATGGTTGTGTAGAAAATTCAGACGTTATATGTTATACATGTTTGGAACGCGAACGTTGTAAAGAATATTCCACGAAATAATTGTTTCGAAATAATTTATCGTCGTTGAAGAATAATCTTACGCTGTACGATTGTCTCGGCGCGGTCGCCATTTTGTCATTACGCGTTCAATCGAGATACATAAATCGTTTAAAATCCCCCATCGTTCTGTAGCAGGCCTAGAGGGTTTATACCGGTGGTACTCGAAATAGCCCCTTGGAAAATATTTTTCTACTAATGGCTCCGGTCTATCAACCCCTTGACGCAGCCTCCTTTCTCCCGAACTCTTTCCCTTGTCGATGTATGCTCGGTAAGTAATTGAACATGGTCACGTGAAAACAACCCCCGTGTGTCGTGTGATAAATGCTTAGACCGAGGGTTGCAGTGCGGCGAACGCGTTCTCCTCCGGAAGGAAAGAAAAATGGAGGACGACGGAACGCCTCCGAAACGTGGCTCTCTCTCTCTCTCTCTCTCCTCTTAATGCATTTCCACCGACATCACGGGAACAATCGAAGAAATTTTTAGATAATCTCAAAGTAATCACGTATACCGATGCTTCCAATTTTTCTCGAAACGTTTGCGCCAATTTTAAAATGATTTTTCTTGATATCGAATCGGATCTCTTGGTCGGTTTATAAGGATTTATATTTATATATTCTCTCTTTATCGCCACGTTGCGTAAATTTTATATTTCTTTTTCTCCTTTTTTATAGATAACTAAATTCAATCACAATCATTTAAACTGTAAAGTTTAAAAGTTTAGAACGATTTTTTTTTAAATTCTATCAATTAATATTAAAAATATCGCCAAGAAAGAAGATCGATGAGAGGGGAAAAGGAGAATTTATCACGTGTCGAAAAATAAAAAATATCACACGTGCATTGGATATCCCGATAAGAATCGTTTACGTTCGAGATATTATCGATGGCAAAAGAAAAGTACAATTCTCGATTTAGCCTACAAACCGCTCTCCAACCCCAAGCATCCCCCTTTTCGTTCTGGAGAACGTTTATCCCTAGCTCATGCATAACAAAAAACTTGGCTCGGGGATAATTCTTCTTGAATTCTCCTCGAAGAAGAAGAAGAAGAAGAAGAAGAAGACAGGCTCGATCGCATTAGGGTACGGATTCGATGCAAATTCGTCGGTTGACGAGATTCGGAAATCCGGTTGTCGGAGTCACTGGTTCGCCGATGACGACGAAGAATTCACCCGCAAGTCGGCTCGTTAGCTCGTTATTTAGCGGCGATTTACGCTTCCTCTCGGTCCCCGCGTTTAGTTTTCGGGCCTGGCTAAGTGACGGCCCGCGTGATTTCACATTTAAATCTGATAATCGGGTTTCCCAGCCACGGAGGGGGCGAGAGAAAACGAAACGAGACGAGACGAGAGTCGGGCCGCAGCCGCCATCTCTGC
>NW_006263366.1:1613390-1613782 GCF_000469605.1 Apis dorsata
CCCTGCCATGTTGATTTTTGCGCGGGCGGAAGGGTGGCTGTATACGAAGAGACCGCTTTCTCGAGAACGACCGGCAAACCCAGGGAATTCCACTCGATCCAAGATGGGAGGTTCAGGGATCGGTAATCGGGGTTTCGACGAGGGGACGATTTTTCGAAAACGATGGAAATTGGACGGAATTTTTTCAACGCGATTCGGCCGTCTCTCGCTCGGCAGGGACTCTATCCCGAGTTATTACGAATGTCCCCACCTCCTGTTTGGATATCCCCACCCGTTGTAACACTCCCGAAGGGCTGGTGCACACAAAGCACACATCTACCCCATTACGGTACAGTCGGCGCAAAGAGGCAGCCCTTTCGAGCGAGATTATTATCGGCGTGGCGAGGCGAGGC
>NW_006263366.1:1614257-1617560 GCF_000469605.1 Apis dorsata
CTCCCGCCTCCTTCTCGATGCATTACCGCATCTGTATCGATGCCCGTGTACGTGTACGCGCACGCACGTGTATATGCATAGCCGTGCATAACGCGTGTTGCACTCACGGGACTGCGAGAGCATCGAGAGTGCAAATGTGCGTCTCGCGTAAATACGCGCGTGAATCGAACTTGCATCTCCGTTTCGCTCGAGAGGGCCGAACCATAATACCAATTCGCAGAGAACGAAGAAACAGCGGCGTGGCGAGGCGAGGCGAGGCGAGGCGAGGTGAGGCAACTGATAGGGGGCTCGAGTGCGAGAGAGGTAACGAGGTAGGCAATAGGGTAAAGAAGCATAGTGGTAAGCAAAAGAGAAAGAGAGAGAGAGAGAGAGAAAGAGCACGAGCACAGGGCATGCTTTTCGAAATAGTTCACGATCGCTGCCACCGACACGGGGACCACTCAGCCTCCTGCCCTTTTCTGCGTTTAGTTTTTTGCCACCAGTGCGTGGCGTCAGGTTACGCAGTTTACACGTCCGATTCGCTTTTTTTTTCCTTTCTCTCGATCGCCTCCTTACTCCTCCCTTTTATCTCTTTTCTTTGCTCGGATGATGGCCAAACGGGGACGGGGGTCACGTCGATCGACGCTTGATACAACCAGGATCCTTCCATCGGTATGTCTTTTCTTTTTTTTTTTTTTTGTTTTTCTTCTTTCTTTCCATTTGATTTCGATTCTTTTATTTCACTCTTTTCTTCCTTTCTTTTTCTTTCTTTTTCTTTCTTTCTTTCTTCTCCGTCGTTTATATTATCTCGTAGAACCTATTTCTCTCACAATTCGACGCGTTTTCTCACGGGTTTTCTTCACGAAGATTTCAAATTATTCGAGGAGGTTCGTCCTCGGGGGCGCATGGTTTCGAATTTTCCCCACTTTCTCGTCAAAATTTTTATACGCGTAGAAATATATCGCAACGTACAATTATCAGAATCGTCACGAAACATTTCGTGGAATAATTTCGAAATTGCTGGAAACGGGGCGCGAAGTTCGCCATCATCGAAACTGTCCACGTCCAAACCCGGGATAAAATATTTTTCGTTACGTTCCGGGAAAAGTTGGCGCGTATCCCGAATGGATATATTCTTATTGTAAAAAGCCTGGGACATCTGCGCTCGACAATGTTTGGATACATTCGACGGCGACACACAACTTTTGTCCAGTGGGATTTGAATGCGGTCGCACCTCCCCCCCCCCTCCCTCCCAACTCCTATAATGGAATACGTCGCAAATATGAAAATTTTCGAACACTTTGAGAAACGGTCCTTCGTCGAGGCGCAAACTCGTGAAATTTGATTCTCCCACGAATCAGCCTTGGGGAATCGTTAAGGATGGTTTTATACTCGATGCTCGTGGAATAGGCTCGTAAATTCACGTAATTTTTCATCAACACCGTCAATTATTGAATCGAATATAATTTATAATTATTTTATCTCTTCCTATTTTTCCTAAAAGAGAATCAGAGTTTCGAATCGAACAGAATCGAAGAATAAAAGTCTTTTTTCCCTTTTTTGGAAATCGTTCGAATCGAATAATCACGTTCGTCCAGATCCACGTTTCGTGCGGAAAATTTTCTTGCCTGCGGTCGCTTCCACTCGCTTTTCTTTGCACGGTCCCTAAACGAAGTTCCAGCAAATTGAGTATATCTTATTTAGAGAAGTGGAAACGAAGTTTGACGGGAGGATGGTTTGCCACGCGACGGATGCCGCGATCCGTCGGCACGTAGGCCTACTACTCGTGCGCTCGTCTCGCCTGCAATTTAAGTAGAATTTCCCGTCTGACTCCGGAAATTGGAAAATTTTAATTCACCCACTTCTTCGTTTCAACATTGATATCGTGTCTATTTATTTACATTCGTTAAATTCGGTAGCAATTCCTCGTAACTAAAAATTGAACGATTTGATGTTATAGAAAGTCGTAGAAAGAAATTTTCTATCGTTCCCAAATAGATAGATCTCTCTCTCTCTACCGTTAAAATGATAAAATCTTTCTTTTCTCTTCTAAATCGAAATTTATCCAACGAAATTTTTCCATTTGGAGACGTAATAATTTCGAGAGGAGCAGTTGAAATTTTTTGAAAACAAAGACGATGGATTTTCCGTAGCTCGTTGAAAAAAGGAGGAAATAAAATAAACTCGTCAGTCATCGATATTTCGTGTCTTCGTTTGCAATTAGTCCGGCAATGAATGTTTATTCAGTGGAATTTAGCCGGGATTTACGGGCGGGCAAGGAATTACAGTTTTCGCGAGAAGCTGTATTGTGATAGAAATTACATCTCCTCCGTCCGAGGATGTAAATTATTTGTAGTCGTGGCCTGAATGAAGAGTTCATTAGCAGCACTTGTGCGTCTTTGTCGTAATTACTGATGTACCTACACGGTTCCAACGCGGGAACACCGCGTAAGTTCGGGGGAAGAAATCCGCGTGAACGTTGTAATTAAATTGTTGCGCATCGCCGACTTCATTATTTATATGCTTATTTGCATCGTATAATGCGCGTGAGAGTAACGAATTGTACGTAGTCGCGTCGTCCTATCGCGATGGAGATTAATTAAAACGAATAAATTACAAGAGATGTAAAAATAAAAAAAAAAGAAAGAAAGAAGGAAGGAAGGAAGGAAGGAAGGAAGGAAGGAAGGAAGGGAATAAATAAAAAGAAAAAAATAATAATAATAACGTATAAAACGGATGATATAGTACAGACGATACTTGGCAATTATCTTGGCAGATAAATATAATAATGCGACAGGCAACGACAATGATCTTTCATTATTCGTCTGCGTACAGTTTTGCGAGATTTTCTCCTTCGAATTTTCGTGGAAAATCGTCGGCATGGCAATTACAACACACGCGCAAATTTGGCGCGAATCGTTACGGGAACTGTAACTAAAAGCGAAAAGCACCTGTCCTGTTGAGGAATCATTAGCGAGGGCACTCAGAAGTCTCAATTTCTCGGGATTTATTCCAATTTTACTTGGCAACGCGAACGATTACGGGAATATTCGATTTTAATTGTATTCGCCGTGGAAGATACCGATAACGCTCAACTTCCTTCCAGTCTGAATTCTGATTCTCTCAGATTGCCAGTTAGGAGAAGAGGTTGATGCTGCAATTAACGGTCTAAGAGTTAGACTTTAAGCGGACTCTTTGATTCTCTGATATTCCGTAATTTGTGCAATTTCTCAACCTTCGACCCGAGATATACGCCTTTCTTCGATATACGAATTTCTTTCTTTTTTTCTCTCTCTCTTCTTTTTTTTTTTTTTTTTTTATAA
>NW_006263366.1:1617754-1620695 GCF_000469605.1 Apis dorsata
CGATAAGAAGAGCTCGCTCTCGTAGATCTCGAAAGTGGCCTCGGTATCCTTGGAGAATAACCGACGTTGCGCGCCAGGAATCTAATTTTTCAATTTCCTCGTCGACGCATCGCCTCGAAGCGACGCGACATCCATTGCTCTCAATTTTCATCATCCGCGTGAGAATCGCGGAGAAATCGTTCTCTTCATTCGCGTATTTCGCTTTCCACCGCTTCTTCCTCCTACGATTTCCCGATCGCTACCTACAAAATTACTGTCCCCCGTGTTACGTTCGAAACGCGTTCGAGTGACTAAATATTGGCGAAGGTGTTCGAAAATTTTCAACGATCCCTCGCGTCCCTCTGGGGGGAAAAGAAAAAAAAAAGAAAAGAAAAGAAAAGAAATCGCGAATAATCGAAGAAAAATGCGTGAGAACTCGATTCGAAGTTGTTATTATTATTACTCCAAGTGTATCCGGTTGTTTGCGAATATGCTCAAAGATACATGGTCAGGTAAAAGGGCGAAACAAGGTGTTCTCCGTCCGCTTTCAGCCGATCCACTCGAGGCGGTCGCGGACCGACGCGTAAAAACGCGGCCGAACGTCCCACGGCCGCGAATAATCGAATGAAAACGTGTCCTCCGTCAGGGCCCTGCCACCTCCTCAATGTCCGAGCTAATTTGTCGAAGAATCGAGTTTTGAAATTTGAGATACACGGGCACGGAGCCATGGAGCCGCACCTCGAGACTTGTCAGCCAGTCTTTTCATGCTTTCTTCAATTCCTACACCATTCCATTCTCTACCCCCACCCGTCACGCCCCTCTCCATTGTGATCCACGCTTGACCCATCGTGTTTGCGGGATATTTTGAAATTCGAAATTGTCTTCGGTGTCGAGTCGCATGTTTTTTCACTCGGCCGCCCCTTTCTCGAGCAATCGTTGCCCCTTCGCCCCAGCTTCGACGATCGCGCGACCACAACAACCTCTTCTAAGGCGAGATCACAAAGATCGTCGCCGATTTCGCTGGATGGATTTATACAACGGCTATCGAGTTATCGAACGTTTACATCGTCCCCTTTTGTCCACCACGACTACGCACAAAACGGCTACGAGAAGGAAAACAGGCGAGGCGAGAAAGCGGAATCTTTTGTCGCCATTCATGATGGACAATTTTACCTGGCCGACCGATGAATATCGCGCGTTTCCCGTCTTCGCCGCTTCCGTATTCGCAGAAAAAACGATACTCCTTTTGCCTAAACAACGAGTCGGCTAAACAATGGTACGGTTACATTCGTATCGCGAGAGGGAGGCGCGTGAATAGCCTCGCGCTTCGGGTTTTTCACGGGTACCGAGAAGAAAGGCGGAACCCTCCCTAACTAGCATCGCCTATCGAAAACACAGTGCCACTGTGCACCGTGTTTGAAAAGTCGGGGCGGAGGGAATCTTTTCCCGCGATTCTCGCGCAAGGGGAGAAAAAAACTCGTGTTCCCGCATTTCGACATTCTCCGAGGGCACAATGCGCTCAGGATGGTCGCGTTAGAAAATTACCTAGATGCGAACTTGACGACTCGCGTCTCGCCATCCATTCCATTTGCATAGAGCCGCTCCCGACAATGCTCGGGCTGTTTGCACGGTTAAGTCTACAAAATAACATTGTCCACTCTTTCCTCCTCCTGTTGCTCGCGTTTCCATTCTCTTTCTCCTCTCTCTCCTCTCGTCGCTCCTACGCATCGCAAATCCTTGGCGTACTCCGTGTCTCGCGTCAACAGCAGGGCGGTTCGAGCACGTCACGATGAAAACAACGACGCCGTTGTTGCACTTCGTTTACTTACTACTCCTCCGTTGCTGTTCGCAAAGGGTAGGTTGGCAAACACGGAAGGAAGGCGCATTATCGTCGATACCTCGATCCTTGAGCCTCGATCGCGACCGAGATACTCCCCTTTGAAAATATCCTCTTTCGCAACGTTTTGGAAATATACGGAAGTTTGCCCACACCGTTTGGATCACACGGTACGTAACGTTACGTACGTCGTTTCGTCGGACAATTTCCTCGTTTGGAGGAGAAATTTTTCATTAAATCGACCGTTCCGTCCATTAAAACTCTCGACTCGGCGCGTCCTTTTGTCACAAGAATATAGGTTTCCTTGATCATTTCCCCGCAGAGAGAGCGTTGCATCCGAGCTTTAACTTGACCGGCGACGAGACGAGGAACGACAAAACAGCTTTGATGTGCCAGCTGGAAATGCAACGTGAAAAGTTCTGTCGTTTACGAATCGCGTCGTCTACGCGCGCTCCCAGACTTTCAACCGCGTCGCTTTGATGCGAACCTGCGGAAAATTGCGTTTGATTAGAGAACCCACCACCATCACGGATCGCAAGTCTACGTAACCCTCGCTCACCACCACTCGTCCTCCGAACTTACAGATTCGATTTCCCGCCTTTTCGATTCGATCATCGGTTCGCTTCCAACCGTTCGTCTTTTCCAAGAAACCGATTATTATCGAAACTTTTTCAGAATCTGAATCTTTCCGGCAGCAAGAATCGTGCACGACCCATGCACGACTCGCAATCCCATTCGATCGAACCGTATTTACCATCCAAGCATCCAATCAAGATCGAAACATCTCCGCTTTCGACCGGCGTTGATCCGCAATTCGATGCTCTTACCGATTATCTTCCGGTTAAACCGCGGTAAATACCACCTAGCCTCGCATCTATCATCTATCATCCGTCTATCCGATGACAGGCCCACACAACCAACCCCCACCCCATCCCTCTCTTCCCATCCCACGTCTTTCGCTCCCGTGGCGTAGTGGCACGACTATCAACAATCAACACCCTCGAGAGCAACGCGGTGGCGCTGGCGAGAGGGAGCGAAGAAGAAGAAAGGGGTGAGAGACGGGGGGAGGAGAGAGAGCGAGCGAGGGAGAGAGCGAGCGAGGCGAAGAGAGAGAAAGAGAGAGAG
>NW_006263366.1:1621072-1633343 GCF_000469605.1 Apis dorsata
CCGGCAGCTCGTGGGAGAGCTCGTTCGATTCTCAGTGTCTGGAAATAATTAGAGGCCGAGGTGGCCCGGGTGTTGCCACGGCAACCGCCAATCAGAGGGCAAAGAAAAATTTTTCCTTTTATATCGCGCATTTTTCTCTGCTCGCCCCGCGGAAAGGGGCTCGCGGCAGAGTGCGCGGGGTGGCTCGCTCGCTGCGGATCACTGCCGAGGGGGTTGCCAAGCCGCTCCGTCGTCATCCCCCACGGAAGATAATGTATGCAAAGACACGTTGAAACGCGTGGATATATCCTCGCGTCCGTGTGCCAAACCGTGCGCGTGTACGTGCACGCATCGGTGAGTGTGCGAGCCGCGGAACGTCGACGCGAAACACCCAGGAATCTCGATTGCACCTTACACCCCGCGCGCTCTTGTCTTCGCGCTACGCTACTCGCCGATGCAACCTCGATGCGGTAGTCTCGTCCCAGCTTCCAACACAGTTCCTGTGCGAATTTTCCCCGCCGACGGACACGGTCTCTCCCGCCTTTCTTCCTTCCCTTCCTTGCCTTCCCTTCATCGCCCTCCTCCTCTTATCGCCCATTGTCGTTGCAGCGCGAGAAAAAACAGTAGGTAGGCGAAAATTCGATGGTAAAGATTTCGGAGAGGAGAGGATCGGAAGAGGATTGGGAGAATCCGATTCCCTCGATACGCTTCCGATTTCCAGGTGAAACGGACGAAGGGAAGGTTACTAAGGAAATTCATTCAGGACGTGATTCGCTCGTCGAGAAAAATAGAACGATCGACTCGTTCTACTTTTTCTTTGTAATTGTCTTTCGTAGCTTGTTGAAGATTTCGAACGACGACGAAGCCTCGCTCAATTACTAGATAACTAGAGACAGAGGTATGGGTGAATAACGCGGGAAAGTTTCTCGGTTTGATATCGCGATAATACGACCTGACGACGTATATGTGTATATATATCCTTGTGGCGACAAACAGCCATCCCATTAGAAACGGGAGCGAGATGTTGTTTGTTATTTCGTTTGCCACGATGGCTCCGTACGAAAACATTCTCTTTGATGTAGGACCGCGTCTCGTGGCATCGGCTTTTTCAATTAATGCAAAAAGGAGTGTCTTAGGCCGACACCCCATGGAACACTTCACCTCGCTTTCAAAAATGGCGTGCGTGTGCAAGAAGAGACATGTTTCCTATTCAAACCGCGCCTCGTTGTCTTCCTGTGATCGCGGACAAGACGAAGGCAATACGAAAATTACACACTTTTTCGGCCAATTGATGTTTCACGGCCTTCCAACTCCAATGCTATTATTCGTATGAATTCAAGAAACCTGACAACGACTTATAATAATTATAATAATTATTCCTTTATCTTTTTGCAATTTTTCCCAGGAATACATCGATTTTAATCCGATATAACGATTATTAAAATATTATAAATTCGTTTGACTGATAATTTGTTCGAGATACATCTTTGCGATAATGTCAAAAATCTGTTTCTACACCGTATCAAAAAACTCAAATCGGATTAAATTTCTTGCACGACTCCGAATCCTTACTATCCTAAGTGTAAAATATGGTACCTTGAAACCTAGGGGTACCATTCCCCCGAGAATGATGGAAAAAACGTCCTTGCGCGTGTCAGGTTCGATGATCGCAATGGAGGCGGTATTCGAAGGAAAATAATAAATGTGGACACGCATTGACAAAAAGAGGTTTTCGTTCCGTACCGAAACGAAGTGTGGGTGTCACGAAACGCAGCACGGACACACCGGTGAATGGTTCTTATTTTGGTTTGGTTTGACAGTGAGCTCCTTTGTTTTCGGCTAAAACTGAAAGCCGTACCTGTTTTAATTAACTTATTCAAACGATATCGCGCCGGATATGTAATGTCACCGAGCGCGGACATTCAGAGAGACGTCTAAAAAGACCTCTTCGGATACATGGCAGGTCGCACGACCATCCCGAAACTTTGGAACTATTGGAACGAAATATCACCTTCTATTGGCTCCACAGTTGGATCCACACTTCGAAGCTTGATTATAGCTTGAATATCGACACAACTTTCGATTTAATTTCAAAATTTCATTCTCGCCTTCGTATATTTGGAATCGTATTTGTCGATTTATAACTATTCGCAATTCTTTTTAATCCTCCTAGTAAATTAACTATTTTTACAGATTGTTAAAAAGTATTGGTGCAAAAAGTAGACGGGGAGGAGTCGGATCGAACCCTCGGAAATCAAAAATGGCACGTATCGGGATCGAAAATGGAAAAAAAGAAGAATTCATCGAAGTTTCGGGTTTCCACCGGTCAAAATTTCTTCCGGTGGGCACGGTTTGCGCGGCAAACAGTACACCGTGGTAACACGACACGTATATCCCTTCTTGGCAAGCACGTGGGAAGAAACCGTCTCCTAAATACGCTCATAGAAACCGAGACATGAGCACCGATGAAAGGGGTGTGTTTCAAAACATGTCACCTTCAATATCGGCATTGGCCATCGATCCGATACTGGCTGGACGTGGAACAGAGACCGGTGTTTCGTGCCTAGGATCTTTCTTCTCCATTTCTTCCTTCGATATCGAAAACGAAAGAAACGAATACCATGGGATGTGAGATCGATTCGCTGTCTTCTTGTCGAATTCAATCTCCGTTATTTGAAGCAATTCTTGTTGTTGTCTGTGTTTCCGGTTTTCGACGTTTAATCATCGGGTAAATTGATCAGGCGGGAATGGAGGAATGTGAAAGGGATGAGATCGATTTTATTGGCTCTTCTAGGTTTACGATCGAATTCTCTGTTCTTTTTTTTCACGACCATCCGGTCTTCCTGTTGTCGTCCACTCTTCCGGTGTGGATTTTTGATTCCCTTCGATATGCCGATCTTAGGTTTTCGATCGTGTTTCGTAGGCTTCGAGTATTTTTCACTCGTATTAAATCGAAAGATTAAACGAGAAGCGGAACGATTCTCGTTTAAAAATTTAACTTTGTCGCGCCGATCTTTGACGTTTCATCGTTCGCGTTTAGCAGAATTGGATTATCGTCTTTCGACTTTTGGTCCCTATTGTTTCGATTTCTGATATGTAAGCGATATAATTTACTATCAATTGCGATCTGATCAATTTCCACTTCGATTAACCGGACGCGATTAATTGAACGATGCAAATTTAATATACGCAAATTCATGCGTGGTGTGAACAGTGCGAATTAATTTATTTGATAATCGATCATATAAATTCGTTGCAAAGTGTTCGAAAATTAACGCATACCTATCTATATACGACTCTAATAAGATCGTTTTAATATGAAAAAGAAATTTTATCTTCTAGAGATCATTACTATGCAAATCGTGCAGAAATGATAGATCATTTAATTTCTAAAAATTATACGAAGGGGAAAACTTGTTAAATAAACTTATGATTAAGATGATCATATTTTGGAACTTTTGAATTGTTTATCTTTCTTCCGATATATCGAGGCATTTTCGTAGAGGCGCATAATGACATAAAAAAAAGAAGATGTAAAAAAAAAAGTGGCCTCGAAATCTTTATACGTTCTACCGTTTAAAATTTATAAAATTTAGAAAAGATCGAGTTGACCAGTTCGACGTCGCAAATGATCGTTCATCGCGAGAGAAATCTCGAAAATGACGTACGAGTAAACATGATTATACGACGACAAATGTAAAAAGGCATCAGATTTCGTCATTTAAAGCGTGTATCTACTTCCACGTATTACAATACAATGTCGCGAAACAAGAAAGAAAACCATCCATAAAGCAACAAACGTGTCTCCAAGGAAGCTCGCATTCCCAATTCACTTTGCTTCGTGTTGAATTAATGATGACTGAGTACATGACTCGGATTTTCATTACTCTCAATCTACACTTACACTTAAAACATTCGTGAACGCGTGTCATCTTTCTACGAGGCGACGAAACTTCTTCCCCAACTTAATCGTAGATATCATATCCGCGCAACGTTTATCATAAAACTATTTGACTATTAAAAAATACCCAATTTGCGAGATTGAAATGACGAGGAAGGAGAGAAGAAAGAATCGCAATTAAGATTCGTATCCGATACATATATATAAATCGTTCGTCGAAGAAATTCGCGAGTCGACGTCAGAGCGAATTAATATTTTCGATCCGCCCTCACGATGGTCCTTGTCGCGAAAAAAACCCTCATGCACAGGCAGGCACACACGCGAGCGTGCATCACCGGAGGCGGTAACAGGCGACTGCACACATAACGCGTTCCATCGACACACGTGTGCGTGGAGGAGCGCGCGGACGCGTTCAGCCGCGAGTAGAAGAAGGCGCGAGCGCGCCAAGAATTATGTGCGCGAATCTCGAGTGTGGGCGAGAGCCAGGCCCCCTCTGTCTCTGCCGCTTTTAAACAGTAAATACATTTTAGCGGTGTAGCGGGTAATGTGTAATATTTTTAATTGGATCTCTCCGTCTCTGTTCCACGCACGCAGCAGGAACCTCTGAACGCGCTCCTCGCGCTGCGCTACGCCGCTCGGTTCCGCGCCTCCTCCTCTTCCTCCTCCTCCACCCCTTCGGCTGCTTCTTCCTGCGGCAAGAAAACTCCAAACTCTCCCTCTCTCTGTCTCTCTCTCTTTCTCTCTCTTCCTTTCCACTCCCCTCCGGTCCCGAGAACCTCCCTCGCGCTCACGTCGCTCACGGAACTTGTAATTATTTTCTCGTACCTTGTGGATTGTCGCGCTGTAAAATTTCTTCTCGACCGGCGATTTCTCTCTCTCTCTCTCTCTCTCTCTCTCTCTTTCTCTCTCTGTCGGTGTTGCCCCTACGTCAGTGCGCGCGAGAGAGAGCGTCGTATCTGACGTCCATACGCCGCGGCACACGCGTGTGCCCTACGTGCGGCCTTCGTTTTCCACCCTCTGTAACCACCTACCCTCCCGTCCTCCTCCTCTTCCTCCTCCTCTTCCTCCTCCTCCGCGCATTATATCCTGGCGGCTTTGGCAGCCGCGTAGCCTCCAGCTGGCATTAGACCCCGCAGAAAAGAACATTGAGGAATTAGTGACAGTGGCGGACGGGCGATTCTCTCGGTCGAGGGGGTGGCGCGGGGGTGGCATTGCGGCCTGAAAATTGAAAAGCAAAATGGCGCTTAAAGGCTAGAACCGAGGCTCCCCGCGAGCCGACGATACGGTGCTAATGGCCTTCCTGTGGTCTCGATCTCGTCCTGACGGGTCCAAGAAGAATCCTGACGCCCGCGAGCTCTTCTTTCTCCATCGTCTTCCTCATTGTATCGCCGTTTCGCGTCTGACTATCGTAATTGCCGCCACGGTTTCTCGTCTATTTGCAGTGAGGCCCGCTCAAATGGGCTCTATGGAAATGATTATCGACGATAGAGACTCGGAGTCTTTTTTCAGAGCGAAGGAGGACCAGGTCGAGGGTATTCGCGAGCGGAGTCTTGGATAGGCGATCGCTTTCAATGGAGCGAGCTTCGATTTTCTGACCACGGCGTCTAAACGCGTTTCTATATTAAATTTATTTCTCCAGAAGAACGAATTCCGTCTGATGTTTCACGATTCTACGAATCTGTCTTCTTGTTAATTGCGTCATCGTTCCAACGATCGATGTCAATCGGTGTATCGTTAAGTTTCCAAATAAAGTCGTGCACACGACACGTTCAAACGTTCATCTCGTGATTATCGAATGAAAATCAAACGTTGTTCGTCAAACAAAGGGCGTAGATAGAAATCTCGATTGTCACTCACGTGAGAAACGAACATCTGTTACCAGGTGCACGTGGATTTCGGATAAACATCTCAACCGGATGACGAAGAATTGCGTTATTATATAGGAACTGTGAAAACTGTCATCGCCGATAATCATCGATTCACGCCGTTGTTGAAACTGTGAAGACACGTGAGGAATGAGTTTGCTAAACAGTATTTTTCACGCGTAAAATGCAAAGTTTACTTTTTACTTGTGAACGATTACAATGACAAATATTTTATTGAAAAATATTTGAACGTTTCTCATTTTAAAATTCATAATTAACATGATCGAATTGCATTGAAAAGTAACTCAATGAAAATTTATTATTTGAAAGAATTTTTTGGAAAAAAATCAGATACTTTTGGCACCAAAATTTTTTTGGGAAAAGTATATCGTTTTGATTTCTAAATCATCTATTAATTATAGACTAGATATAAATTTATGTAATGTACAATTACATATTATTAGATATATAAATTTATATAATACTTACTATTTTATTTTCCAAAAAAATTTTGATGTCAAAAATATCATGACCAGAAAATCAAACAACAAATTTTGATCGAGTTACTTTTAATCCAATTCGATTATGTATAACGATTATGATATAAATTTATGTAATACAATTACTATTAGATTATTAGATAAATTTATACAATACCACTTTAAATAGAGACACCAAGGAATGAAATAAAATTCGAGAGATAACAGTCACGGAAGTTGCTTGCCGTCGCAATGGCGCATTTCTTCTCCACTTTTAAAACCTTTCGTTAAACACTTACGAGGGATATTTTTAATACTTTCATTGATACAGATGCACGTCATTCCGATTGTATTTCATCGTATAATAACCAACGATATACAGAATATATCCATTAACTTCTACAACAATATTATTGTCAATAAATTGCCACAATTCTACATTTAAAGCATGAATAAATTTTTTCTCTAATTATCGTAATCTATTATCTATTTTCTAACCCTCCAACGAATTCCAAGAATACGCATATAATCGTCGAAATGCTGTAATTCGTTAATCAACGATTCATAAAGCTTCTCATAAATCTATTTCTAAAAATCTCTTCGTCGTGAGAACTGTAAAAATGTTAACAACCATTTAGAAGAATCGTTGCGCAACTATAACTCATGCACGCAAGTCGAAAGCCGAATTGAAAAGATTCACGTACCTTAAAAAAGCGTTGTTTGCACCAATGAAAATTTGCAAAAGGGGTGACGTTCTCCAAACGAGGCGTAAGATCGGAATCGTTGGAAATCGCGGCCGCTTCCACTTCATCAACACCCGATTATCTCGTCTTTCAAACGAGAAACGAGTCGTCGTCGGGGGGTTAGGTTGCAATCGGCCATTGCCGAGAAAGATTGCAGTCGGTCGGGACGTCACTCTCCTTTTGTGCCTTTCTGCTTTCTCTCAATCGGCGCATAGGTCCACCATTTTGAACGGTTGGCGGACGTTGGCCCAATTTTTAGGGGTTGGTCTTTTGTAAACCGGCCGGCCAGCCCCGAGCAACCCTCCTGCTGCGACATTTATTTAACAAGGTAACGACATTACGGTGTTAGGTCAGATTAGGGGATCCCCCGGCGCGAGTTCGAGGGTTTAACGACCAATAGAATTTATTGTTACGGGTAATGTACGTGATTTTTCGGTTGTTACGTTTTCCCATGATGGCTACGGGATCGATTTTCTCTACCTTCCAGCCCGATTCCAGTTCCATTGTGTGCCTTTTTTTTCTTTTTTCTTTTTTTTCTGTTCAAGTATCGAGCTACGATTTAGAAGAAATCGTAATGATGCTTTTGTCGCAATGTTTCAATCTCTCTCGGGAAGAACTCTGAAAAAGAAATTTCGATTAGAAAAAGGATTTAAATCGTACGATTTCTCTACCATATCGTTGTTCCATCGTTACGTAATATTACGATACAATGAAATATCATTCAAAAATTAATTTAATTTTGAGACATCAATTTGAGACATTATTATCGAAATAGAGAGAAGAAAATCGCATCGAACAAATATTTTTCGATTATGATATGCGTTTCATCAGCCATTTTGTTCGTCCCCGGGAAAATCGAGGGAAGACAAACGCCTCGTTTGAACTACGGTATCACGGGGTGGTTGTCAATTAAACATTCGTTTTATGGTATCATCCGTTGATTGTTCCCACATCCTCGAACGTTGATTAATAGTACGATTCATCGGGGAACACCGAGAAAGAATAATAAAAGGAGCGCCATTAGCTCGCGCTCGGCCACCACCAACCCACCTCTAACGATTTATTTAGCCCGGGAAAAAAGTGAAAAGTCGGTATACCGACTCTATATAATACGCGAGAGCCGTGATTAGAGTTAACGAGGATTTTTACAGAACAAAAAACGCACCCACCAAACGAACGCAGAACTGAGACGAAAATATGGAAAAAAGGAGGAGGGGGGGAGGAGGAGGAGGAAGGAAAAAGGACGCGAAGTTTCTCAGTTGAAATCAGAGAGGAAGAGGGGATGACGAAAAAGGGCAAAGAGAGAAGAAAAAATAAAATGTTCTCGAGTCGAATAAGTATTTCGCGCAGCGTCGGTGTAGGATATCATTATCATTTAATTTTCGCGTTCGACGAAACGGCTTCCGAATCCTGGCGTCGTTAACGTTAACACCGTGATTCGGTGGTCTTCGTTGTTTTCTATAGAGCGTGAAATTTAAATGTCCCAATCGATGCCCGATCATTATTTTCGTTGTTGCTGGAAACGCGACAGGTCTCTCGCGTAACTGGTACCGCGGAGAAAATGGGGAAAGATATTGAAAATACCGATCTTCCATCGAATCAATGCATGTCTGATACGTCTTCTCGAGTCAATTTTATTTGAAGCGATCTGTGTTTCGAGAAAAATCATCCTTGCGATTCTTCTTTATTGTACAGGCGAATAAGAATGGTTACAGATGATTGCACTGTAATGATTTATCGTTTGAGACTAAAGTTAATTAAAGTCAAATGGAATTAACACGAGTCTGAATAATAAAAGTATCGTGGAATATCAATATCTCGAAAAATATTTCTTAAAACAGAAATTTTTATTCATTTTTAAAATAGATAAATAGATTATCTTCTGTAGCATTTTCTTTTGTCTTTAGTGATTTTTGTGCGTTTAAGTGAATTGTGTTTCAACGAAAAAATTTTTTGTTTTATTAACGATTGATTCTTGTTTCAAATTGTATGATTTTTATTTGCTATTAATATAGATATTTATCGATATCTCATAATAAAATTACTATTTATTACGACGAATTTATTAATGATACTTTCTATTGCTAATTTTTATGGATTTTATTGTTCAGAATTTTACTCTTTTAGTGTAAAATTTTAATATGTATTTTATATTTCTTAAATCTATATTGTTTAAAATTTAAAAAAACTCTCGTTATAAATTTAATTCATAAATTAAAAAAATATGGATATGTAATTCCTATTGAATGGTTAAATATAATTTATAATATTGAATTTCGCGATACTAATATGCGCTTATTCTTTCTGTTTTCGTAATTATTTTATTTTTTAAAGTTTGTATGCATTTGCATAATAATATTAAAAAATATTTAAGTACTTCTCATAACGAAGTCAAAATATAATATCGCATATTGCATAAATAAATAGTTAAACGTCTTAAATATGTAAAAATTGAATATTCATTGAATGAACGTGATTAAAGTTTAATGTAATTTATAAAATTTGTGCATTTGGTAATAAAATAATTTACTAAACCGTCGTTAGTAATCTACGGTAAAAGAGATGAATTTTCAAGATATTTAAGCATACGTTGGCGCCATCTCTACTGTGAACAGTCAAATATAACGATTTGATTATGTGCAATTTTGCAATTTATATAACAAATAATATAAATATTAATGCACTATTGATAGAAAAAAAAAACATATTTCTATAATTAGAATGTTTTTTTTTTATTTTATTTGAGAATATACGTCTAGGGGAAACTTCTTTATCATAAACCGCCGACAAAGAAGAAACCTCTTATTCTCTAGAAGTTTAGTATTGGTTAATATTGGCGCTACGATCGTTCTTACTAATTTTTAGACGATAATTGATAAAATATAAATATCGAATATTTAAAAATTAATATAAATTTCAAGCCATAATTCTATTCATTAATGAATGGAACTAAAAATAAGTTCCATCCATTTCCCAATAACAATTGATTACATTTATAATGTCGATGCAATGATACATTATTCATTCATTTATATATAATACGTTTATATTCAATCTTTGAGTTTTAATAATATCTATCACGTTAAAATCCTAAAAAAAAAAAGAAACAAGCTCCTTTGTTTAACACGAGGAAATCATTCAGGTCCAAATATGAGACCTATTTTTCACACATAAGATTCATTTCTACGATTCTAAAATATCATAATAATGTAATAATGTTCAGTGACAATCCATTGATCATAAAAAAACAATTTAAATTTCATTAAAAAAAAAAAAAAATGAAAGCGAACAAAAACGACAAAAATAAGTCAAAGTGGCACTCGCAAACGAGTCATCTTCATCTCATCGTTCCATTCCCTAGATCGCACATAGAAGCGATGCGTTCCACTCCAATTCTCTTTGACGCGAATCAACCTAGAAATTATTGGGGAAAAAAAAGAGGGGTGAAAAAAAAGAAAAGAAAAGAAAAAAAAAGATCAGAACTCGTACATTCTGGATCGAGATATATTTCCCGCGCGGCGATGCCAACAAGAACGGCATCGGTGTTTTTCGGTTAATCGATAAGACAGTTGCCGCTGGCTGTAACTCGTTTCCTTATCATTGGCCTAGTTCGAGGTCAGGCTACCGAGGGCGCTGCACGTTTCGTGCTCGCTCCTCCTTCCACCGCCTACGTTCAAGTCGGATTGAACATTGACTGTCGTCGGACAGGCCTCGTCGGCGGAGCGAAAGTTTCGCGTGCACGCGTCTCGTCGTTGCGAGTAAAATGACGTTTATCGGTCCACGCGGCTATTCCGTTGATCGTCCGTGGCCCAGGCACGTCCACGTTTGACGTGTTATGTGAACCTCCTGCACCTGGAAATCGGCTGTTCGTGCTAGCATGAGTATTTCTCAGGAAAGCGCAGCCACGATCGTGTGCAAGGAGATCTTCGACGGAGTCTCGCATCCGTCAGACGAAGGTACGTGGAAAAACCACGAATTTAAAACCACCGATCACCGTATGCCAGCCTCCTCCAACCCATCCTTCCATCTTTGGTGTCACGATCGATCTAGCACGGGGTGGTTTTCTTCGCGACTGTCATCCACACTTCCGGCTCCCTTTCTCTTTCTCTCTCTCTCTCTCTCTCTCTCTCCCTCCCTCTTCATCCTTCGAAAGGAGGGTGATTGATTTGGCAATCGGTGCCTCGGCTACGCGATTTCTATCGTCCTGCCGCGTTTCTTCACCCTTTCTCCGCTTCCTCTGAAGTATCAATGAATCACGCTGAGAAACAGTTAATTAGCCTGACCAAAGATTAAAATAATTTACATTCGATTATAATATTCAATACGTTACGTAAAAAAAAAGAAAGCACGAATATATATATATCATAATTGCTTGTAATTCAGAGGAACGAGATATGGGTTCTTTGTCCCAGTAATATTGTTTCGTTGGATTTAATTTAACTTTTACCGATAGGATAAAACTCTTGTACTATTTGAAAAGACACGAATTTCGAAACAACGATTAATTACTTTTTTGTTTAGAAAGACGATTAAAAGAAAACAAAAATTAAAATATTTCAAAAATTCGGAATTATATTCGAAAGTGGTCAACTGGTAAATTCGCTTAAAGGGAGGAATAATCGGATAAAAATTGTTAAATAAATAAAGGAAACAAGGGATTAATAAAATGTAAAAAGTCATGGATAAAATGACAAAGAGTTGAATAATTTCGGAGGTGAGTTTTCTTGTTTATTTACACCCTGCTCGGACGGGAACAGTGAGCCCGTACCCTAGCGTGGCGAGGAAAATCAATAGAATCCGCAGTGCGGCGAAAGTTTTGTCATAAGCCTCGAGGACCTCCCACCTTGGTATCCGTGCCATTGGCCAGTTTCCATGGGTGAAAATGCATCGAGTGGCCCAAAAACGAGGGCAGAATCCGTCCTACCGCTTCATTTCGCGCGATCGTCCACAAAACGGGTGAAACTCTTGCGCCTAACCACTGTGGTGGTTACGAAATTTTAGCCACCGCAAGGAAGACAGATGTGGCGGTTTCCCCCGTACCCGGAGCCACCTGTCAAAGACTTCCATGATGGAATTTTAAATCGGTCCTCTTTGCAGCGCTGTCGTCGCGATTTCAGTTTCCTAAGAAAGTGCAAACCTTTCAACATCCTTGATTGAAGGCACAAACGATTCTTTATTCGCCGACTTTGCCGTTAATCGTATGTTTCATTTTAGATATTTCTTATGGTCGATGCATTATTTCTGTCGCTCTTTTCATGTTTACCAGAATTAATTTTCGTGCCAAAAAAAAAAAAAAAAAAAAAA
>NW_006263366.1:1633619-1634724 GCF_000469605.1 Apis dorsata
TGGAAAAAAAAAACGAGTTTATTCGTCGTAAATGAAATCAAATTTCGTCAGAAAGAATTATTGTTTTTAATTCAATACGAGCATAAATTATTTATAAGAGAAATTCGATGGGGCAACAAATGAGATATTTAATTAAACGGAATGATGAAATTAAACTTTGCAATAGATTTTTTCAGTTTTAAGCGTATTTCTATGACTCTTGTACAACGATATGTACAGTATCATAGATATTTTATTGCAAATCTTTACTTTATCTTACTTTATTTGTAAATATGAAATTAATTTAGATATAATCCTAATTAAGATTAATAAAAAAAATTTATTTAGATAAATATAACTCTGTGTGAAACATTATCACTAATTGAATTGAAATTTGATATGCGAATAACTTGAACATTAACTTTTGTTTCACGGTTAATGATTTCAGAAAATTAACTTTTTTAAACTTAGATAAGATAACTATAGAATTTACGATACACGAATATTTTTCGAGGTCCCTCTTTCTCTACAGAAACAATTCCGCGTATCGCCACGTGTACTTCCACCTGGTCTACAATCGATGAACCTTGTGTTGCGTTATCTTTTTATATACAATGGCAAAACCTTGAAATTACTTGTTTCACTTGATTATTAATACTTTCTTTATTACTTATCGACGAGTATATTTATAATTTATCTGATATAGATTATAAATTCTAATCTTCGACGAGATATAAATAAAAAAAACTTCAACATCATCGATTTTTATCTTGCGAACGATAATCGGGGAAAAAAGAAATCAAACAATCGAAAGAAATACGAACAATTTCTTTGTTCTCTCTCTCTCTCTCTCTCCCGATCGAATCCTTGACCTTGTTTCTCGTTTCATAAAAAAAAAAAGAGAGAAAGAAAAAGAAAAATAACCTTCGATATGCACGCATTTGAACATGGCGAACGCTTGTTTCCAGCCAAATTAATACCTATACACGCCGAAACGAAGGCTCACGGTCCACCGGCCTGCTTGTAATCAGCTAATGGAGCACGTGTGCTTTTTCAGAGGTACTCGAATATGCGAGGCGCTTGGGAATCGACCCGGATACAGAACCACACCTCCTGAGTTTGGCTC
>NW_006263366.1:1634939-1643073 GCF_000469605.1 Apis dorsata
CACGAAACGAGCGGTGCTTGGTACTATTATCAAGCTTCCACCGGAACCACCACATGGCAACATCCCCTGGACGCCGTGTACAAGGAGATGGTCGAGCAGGCCAGAGCTGCGAGCAACGCCGCCAAGCCTGTTAACGCCAGGCAGATCAGCGTCGGTACGGATTGCCTCGTCATTACGGCTGAATGGAAAATATAGGATTAACCCTTTGCACTTGGACTGATATCACTTGGCTGCATTTTGCGCTTAATAGAGACAAAGACTGATTAACCGATGCATCATCCATTCCTTTTTTTTATTGCTGCACCGTTGTTAGTTTAGATTGGAGGTAGAACGCGTATATTATAGCACAATCGCACATTTGAAAGGCTCGTAAGTAAATAAAATGATTCTTCTTCAATTTCAATTGCGAACTTGGTTCACCAAAGTAATTCAGATACAGAAATTGTTGCGATAATATACCGTGAATATTACGTTACGAATGCTTAAAGATGCTTGAATATTTTTATTATTTGAGAAAAGAAAAAAAAAAGGAATTAATAAAGATTATTAATATCTCTATTAATTTATGAGCTTTTCATTTGTATTTGCGATCCGTTCTACGATCGACGATTACTTATCGACTCGTAGAACGCGTAGAATTGACGAGAAGACTGATTACGAATATAACACGATGTGTAATATTTTTTTATCAACCGAATGTTTCCTACTCTGACGAAAGTAGGTTACTGTAACGAACAACGTATATTCGCGTTTTGTACATGTATGTAGATCATGGTGTATAAATAAAGCATTATATTCGTATCATGGAATGGTAATCGCATGATTCTTTTTTTTTTTTTTTCTTTGCATCTTGTGCCGTCAAACGTGCAAAGGGTTAAACCTCGCACCCGAAAAGAAAAGACTACCGTAATCGTTCTCTTATCATTTTGCTCGACATTCATTTCCACGTTTCGTTTTCTCGATACCGAAATTGACGCTTCGCTGAGCGTTCTTTTTTCTGAAAGAATCTGACTTTCATTCGATAACAATGTTTCGATAACAATTCATCCGCATCTAATCTCTTTTCTAATTCGAACGAGTTATCGATACGAATCTCAGTAGTAAACAAGATAAGATATCAGCGATACCTGTTTAAAAATCAAAGATTATTTCCTAATTTTTACTACTGGATGAAAGTTGGACGAGTGCCTCGCTAGATGGCGCTTTTTTCGTCTGTTTCCCTGTTGTTTCATTGCCAAAATTTAACTGATTCGCGTCAAAATTAAACAACATATATACACATACATATATACATATATATGTTTATATCGGTTCGGCAAACTTTTGAAATCTCAAAGGAATTTTGGCTTTTCGTCAAATTTTTTCAACGAAAAACTTTATCTATATAATCTTTCAATTTTTTTCGTTTTTCTTTCTTTTCTTTCTCTTCCTTTTTTTAAATCTCGAGCAGTCATTCATCGTGTCTGGTTATTCGCACGATATATTCAGACGGACTCATACCAATTACGTAAAGTGGGAATATTCTTTTGCGCTTGACCTTGAAGCTTGACTTCGTACAATTACAAACCGCTTCGTTTTCTTTTCCAATGACCGCAGATCGCCGACAACGAAATAGCCTCCACTTATTGGCTCGGTATTTTTACGTAACGCGGCGTATAGTTCATAGCCACACGGAGAGCCAGTCTCGCGAGTTTTATGTAACCTTTCGCGATTCGCGTAGCGCGATACAATCGGTACACCGTACCGAATTCGTTTCGTTTGTTAATTATTTACGAACACGTGTATCGATTGCGGTAACGTTGTTAATCTTATCGCGGCTCTCCCTCGCGTCCTCGCTTTTATGTAACGAACATCGATAATCGTTTCTTTTTTTTTTCTTTTCCTTTTTCATTTTCTTCTTCTTCTTCTTCTTCTTTTTTTTTTTTTTTTTCGAAAAATACGGTACAGTAAATTAAATTGCTCCTCGCCCGTCAGAGCTCATCGCGAAAAAGGTATCATTTCATTAAGGTTAAACGGGTTGACCGTTAAAAAACGAAACGATTGTTTTCGTAGAAAGTGAAACGGATTCAGTGAATCGGGCGAAGCAAAGGCCGGCAAGTTCAAACCGCAATATCGAGGCTCGAGGACAATAAACTTGTATCGCGCGGATTTGTCGCGCGATTTCTTCGGGTTGACGGTGATGGCCGCGCTCCTCTGCCTCTGCGAGAACAGAGAACCCTTCAAACTCTTTCCTCACGATACATTCGTTAAGGCGCTACTACTCACGTGTCGGTGCACTCGCTCGTGAAAGTACGTAATAGTTGCTTGAACGTAGATCCGTCCAATTATCGCGTCCTCGTCCATCGAACGCGGATCGTTGTGTCGTGTCGGTGTTCCTCGCTACGCTCTTCGCCATCCAAAGCTGGTGACACAATCTCAAAGGGGTACACGATCAATCACCGTTCACGTGAATTTATTGGCTCTCTAGTTTCGCACGAGAACTCGAATTTCGATACACTTGTCGTTCTTTTGACAACGAGGCAACAACGACGATTCGATATGAGCTTCGGATCGCGATTCCACGATGCGCATGGTAAACGTTTGCCGAAATAATACGTGTATCCTTTTCTTCTTCTTCTTCTTCTTCTTTTCCCCCTTTAATTTAAATATTGTCATCGAATTGTGTGAAGTATCGATTACCATTAGTCAGAGATCGAAAACAGTGTTTAAAGCCGTGTCAACATGCTGTGGTTTTTGCGGCCTAGACCTGAGAACAGTGGACTCGTGAAAAGTCAATATTTGTTGATAGTTCCGTCTTTTTAATATATATCCTCTCGTTTTTGCACCGGATAAAGAGGAAGATTAAAGGCGCGCTCTGAAGGTTGGGGTTTTCTTTTTTTTTTTTTTTTTTTTTTTTTTTTAAATTTCCATCCCATCGTAGATTTCTCTGAAGCGGTGGTTATGAAATAATATCCTCCCTCTCGCTCTGTAAATGGAAACGAAACTCGCGATGGATTATTTTATAAATACGATTTTGGCATTTTTTTTTTTTTTAGAACGACAACTATGTTAAAAAGATTTTGAATAGTTGTAAAAATATTTGTCTGGTCCGTTTCTCTCGGATTTGTAGTGATAAATATTATCATGAATATGCATGAATTTGTTCGCTATCTATTTTGTCTTCTTTTTCAATGCAAACCTCACTGACGAAAACGAAATAACATATTTAGTCTACAGAATCTTACATAAATCGATACATAAAATTCGATACTCTTTATGCTTATTTTCTTTTTCTTCTCTTATTTTCATTTTTTCTTTTTTTCTTTTTTCCTTTTTTTTTTTTTTTTGATAAGTGAAAGGGAGCTCGAAAAAATGCATGACATTTTATACAACTCTACTCCTCGCTGTTACATAATAATCGCCTCTGCACTCTTCTCGGCTTTTAGGCATATTTTCTTATCCATTTCATCGCTGTTCCTCTTATCCCTGTGTGCCGAGTGTAAAAAAAGAGGAGGGAAAAAAGTGGAAAACAGTCGTTGACTCGCTCGCGAGGGAACGTTGACACTGTCGCCTCTTTTCACTCGAGAGGGTCATCGTGAGCGGGGAAATGTTTGCGCGCGTTTCTCTGATCCTTGGAACGACGACTATCGACTCGTGCCTGCCTCTTCTTCCAACCTTTTCCTCTCTCTCTCTCTCTCTCTCTCTCTCTCTTACTGTTCACTCNCAACGAAACAACTTCACCAAGTTACACAAACTTTGCTTTTCCTCCGTTCGACAGAAGAGGACTCGAAGACAACGGCCAAGGAGCTCGAGTCGAACGAGGAAGCAACTCTGCCCAAGGAAACGTCTTCGTCCGCCAAGGAATCCGGCAAGCAATCCGCCAAGAACAATCCGCCACCTACCAGAATCCCCACGAAGCTGGCGCCGTTGAAAAAATTGGACAAGATCGACGGTACGAGGAAGAAGGATGGCGGGAGCCAAGAGAAACAACAATCGAGACGGGAGGACAATCCGTTGGCGACTAACAGGGCCGGCAGGGATTACACGAATCTCAAATTCCAAGATCCGAGATTCTACGAGTGTCCCAAGCTCCTGGAGACGGTCGCATCGACCACGACCACCAACACGACCACGTCCACCAGCCCAAAGCAGGAGATAGACCTGAAAGAGGTGCTCAAGAGATCGGAATCCCTCAGCCCGAGGCACGAGAAGGATTGGGAGCAGTTGTCGAGCAGGTTCAGCTCCGAGGAGAATATCATAGACATCGATAAACTTAGCATCAACACGTTGGCCAGGTCGGAGAAATCCGACAAGTTCGACAAGGAGAAACATCCGAGCCAATTCGGCCAACAGAAGGAATTGACTCTGAGCGGTGGGGGGACTATGTTCCTGAAGAGCAACAGGAGCAGAGACACCACGCCTATCCACGAGACCGGTAAACTCGACGAGTTCCGTACCTTGTCGATCCCGGACGAGACCAACAAAGACAGCGGGGACAAGTTGAAGTCGATTCTCAGGGAGAAACAATCCGAGGACGGTAAGTTCAATTCTGAATGTCAATTGTTTCATCGTTTCACGTCGGATCGTCCAATTTTAATTTTAATCGGTTAATCTCGATCAGACGACAGACCGGTGGACGAGGAAAGGAAAAGCGTACGTTTCGACATCGAGAAGGAAGTGGACATCAAGTACACTTACTCCAGGTCCGAATACGAGTCGGAATCCGAATCTGACGAGCATGAGGTGCTCGCCATGCTCTCGAGTCGAGATACCGAGTGGAGTCCCTCGAAAACGCAGAAAACCAGCCAAAGATTCACGGAGGAGAGCAAGGAAGATCCCGAGGACAAGATCGATGGATGTGTCAAGAAGAGTTTATCGTCGGAAAAAATCGAAGCGTCGAAGACGCAAAATGGGAAGATCGTGGGAAAGAGGTTCGTCGTGAGGAACGTGCCTGAGAACGAACTTCGTAAAAAGTTCGCTCCTCAGAACGCTTCTGAGAAGGAACACCGTATGCAAATGACCAGAGACAGTTTGTCCGGAGAGAGTTTGTCGAGGGAGAGCAGTTTGGACTACACGTTCACCAATAAATTCAACAAAATTAAAAACATCGATCTGGTTTCGAAGAGCGAGACCGATTACAGCGACTCTGAACTACGGCGGAAGAATAAATTGAAAGTGGAGTTGCCGCGCAACGAGCAGACCGACGACGACGAGACTTCAGATTTCTCCAAGATCAATCAAGAGGCTCACGATATCTCGCGAAGGGAAGCCAACGAAGCGACGAAACAGGATCAGAACAAGAAGCTGGAGGAAGCGAAAGCGAAATTGAATGAAGAGCACGAAAAAGATATCGAGGCGTTGAGGAAAGAGTACAAGGACAAGTTGGAACAGATGAAAAAAGAATTGGAGGAGAATTTTGCGGAGCAGAAGAAGCAAATAGAGAAGAATCTGAGTGACAAGTTGGAGGATATGAGGCGAAAGATGGTCGAGAAGGTATTTTTCTACATCTTAAACGATTTTAATCTTATATATGGATATATATATGTATGTATTTCTTATACGTTTATATTTTTATCATTCGTTAAGGAGGAACGAGAAATTCAAAAATTAATCGCCGAAATGGACGAGGCCAAGTTGGAGAATCTGAGAAAGGTAAAGGCCGAATTGGAGGTTTGCTACGAAAAGGAGAGGCAAGAGATCTTGGCGAATTTGAAGACTGAACTGGACGAGAGAAAGGGAGAATTGTTGGAGCTACGGAATCAGGAGATGGGGAAATTGGAGAACGAACACGAGCGCGACTTGGACGAGGAGAAGCTCGCCAAACTTAGCGAGATCAAATTGAGCAAGCAACACCAGGCGAGGATCAAAACGATGAAGAAGGAATTGGATAAGGAGTTCGACGAGTTGCGCAAACAATTACGGGCACAGCAGAGGGAAAATATCACGAAAATTACGGAGGAACACGAGAGTCGTCTTGTCGAAATTCTACGCGATTTTAGAGTGAATGTAAGTACCTGACGGTGTCTATTATCATAAGTAGTTAGCTAGTTGTATTATATCATCGATGCATAATAGAGTAATCTTTCTATTTTTTTCGAAGATCTTCTAGTTTCCTCGTCGAATAACAGTCACCAATTTAATTTTATACCATTTCTTAGAAATATTGTGTTATCCGTACGATGCGAGCTATTGGCGTTATGCAACGATTAGTTAACTCGTTGAACGTTATTACTTTTTTTTCTATGAACACAATAAAGCTATTCGCTTATCGGTTTCTTTTACGATTAGATGTAAATAGATATGCGATATAATTCCACGTTCGGCCCAATATTGTACGACACCGTCCAGTCTAAAGCGCCTTATAGGATATTATTAAGAAAAAAATCCTTCTACTCGATTATTGTACTCGAAGGATTATTCTTTTTAAGTTGATTGTATCCAGAAGATTATATTCGAAGAAATAAAGTGGCAGTGTACGCTATCGCAAATAAGCACTCTTATATATACTTTGACCTAGACACACGCATTGCATGCTGCTTATTTATACAACGTTTCGATGAAAAAAAAAAAAAACGAAACGAAACGAAACGAAACGAAATTTCAACAGGACGACGAAGATGAAGACTTAGGAGGGAAGATGCACGCGCATTTGCACATTTCCTTTGCGAGTAAAAATAAGATGCTGTTTCAGGAGGATCGCACGCGCAAGATGTACAAGCAGTGTTTGGAAGAGATTCGCGCCGATTTCTCGCGCGACGCGGAGAAAGAGGCTAAGAAACAGACAGGTCGCGCTATCCACCAAGAGAGCATCGAGTTCGAGAAGATGAGGTGCGAGAAGCGATTGCTCCAAGATAAGTACATGGCGTTGAAGGAGAAATACATGAAATTGAAGAAGGAGGTACGTTCGGCTATCGAGAGGAGGAGTAGGAGAAAGGAGGGATACACGACCGCCTCGGAGACGGAGAGGTCGACGTCGACGAGGACGAGGACGGACAGGACCGAGTCGTCTGATCAAAAGTGAGTTCAATCGTAAACGTAATCATTCCGCTAGTTTTCATTCCGGTCAACCGTTTGCTTTTCCAATAATAGTTGCAGCAAACATTCGGCATTTCATTGCAATATTTTAGGATGTCGCGCCATTGTAGCGGCGTCATACAAGAGGAGGGCGCGTGAAATCAGAGAAACGAATTGAATCGCAAAGGGTTGACATGTTGGATCGCGCTCTGAACCACTTGTACGTGCCATGACTTTAACAAAATCAGTCGGAAGCACGGTTTTTATCTACGTGTTACGATATTTGTATTTGGATCGAGTGTTCACTGTACTAATTGATTAAGTTATTGCACATCCATCCTCCTCGTCACCAATTCCAGTACCTTCATGGTTAAACGCTTCACGCTTATTTCTCGTCTTACATACATACGTACGCAATAATTTTTATATACACGTTCGATCGTCGGATTTGTCGAAGAAGAGAATATCGATTCGGTAATAAATAATAATAAATAACGACGATTATCCCGTCGATAATATTCGTCCGAATATCTCGATTCACTGGTGTAAAACTGTGAAGGTACTCCCTCATGTTCATGCGATTCGTCCTAATGTCTGGCTATAGGCCTTAAATCGTGCTCGCAGTATCCCATTACGAAACACGCACTCGAGCTCGGCGACGACGAACACTAAACCGCCCGAGACTCAGACGACGACGAACGAGCAGTCGGAAGAATTGCACGATCCGAACGAACAGAACGTTCAGAAGGCGAACTCGGGGTTTCAGAAGAGCGCAGCTACGTCGAACGCGAAAAATGTGAGATTCCATTCCGACGAAACGAGCATCGCCAGCGAGACGAACGCGAACGTAACAACCGGAAAGAAGAACTTCGCCAAGAAACCGACAATCCAACCCAAACCGAGTTCAACCACCGGCAATAATATTAACAACAATAACAACAATCTTGAAAATCCAGTCGAAAATATAAGAAAACAGTTGGAGAAGCTCGAGGATCTCGGTGATCAATTGCCAAGCAACGAAACGGCCTACACATTGCGATATCCTTTCCAAGACAAAGGTAACTTTCTCTACGGATGGCTTCTTCTTAGTTGCCGAAGTAATCAAAAATCCGTGTTCCAGAAGCAGTAAAAAAAAAAAAAA
>NW_006263366.1:1643250-1645724 GCF_000469605.1 Apis dorsata
GCGGCTTAATCGCTTTAATTCTAAAGAGCTTTGAAGCTTCTTTATATTCGTCGTTTTTATTTCTTTCCCCAGGCATCTATACACTCTACTTTAACTAGCGGCTTGCACTCCCTATTCACCCACTCGTAAGTGCACCATCATATTTTTTATTTTTCCTTCATCCTTCCGCGTAGTAGTTTTTAATTTTCTTCTTCTTCCTCTTCTTCTTCTTCTTCTTTTCTTTCTTTCTTTTTGATTATCCCTTCTCTCGCACGCTCGCTTTCATTAGCGTAGCTCGTCGTGTCCGAGCTCATCGGGTGACACCGGAAAGGATTCTGCTCGATTTTCTAGCACCAGCGAACGCCTCTTCGGAGCTGGAGTTCTTCCGGCACCGAATTCACGTGGAAAGGGATTCAGTGAAGAGAGCACGGGAGGCGCTTCGACATCAGGAGAACGTGTTCCAAGGGAGGCAGAGGGCTTGGAAGCAGCGTAGCGTCAAAGCGACCCTCGAACAATTGCTTCAGGTACGATTCTCTTTCGTCGAGTTCCATCTAATCTCTCTTTTTCTTCTTTTTTACGAATTCGTTGCACCCTTTCGCTCGTTGGTTCGTTTCGAATTTTTTAGGAAGAACGCGAACTTTCCGACATGGAGGTGAATTTGCATCGAACCAAGAGCCTTTTGGGCGAGAAAGTGATCCATCTGAGGCATTTAGAGCAATCTTTGGAGAGGGTGGTTAACGCGAAGACAAACGAGAACGACGGGAACGCGACCAAAAACGAGGAATTGACGTTGAGCGATATGTCGAGCGTGAGCAGCGGTATCAGTTCAACCGATCTCGGGACCGACACGTTCGTAGGTGAGCCCCCTCCAAGTAAACGACTCTCTTTCTATTCTGCTGTCGATTATTTCTCGATTATGTATCCTCTCTCTGTTTTGTTGCTTCATTTTCTTTCAAGTTCATTTCTTCGAGACTTCGAAATCCCGCCTTTCGTTGATTTATTTCCACTCAAGAATTTATTTTCCATCTCGTGGTCTTGATCCTTCGTACTCAGACAAACCGGATCACTACCAGGAGTCGACGGAAATCATCGCAAGTCTGGAAAACCTAAACTCGGAAATACGTGAGATATGGGGCGTGCTGAATAAACGTCAGGACACGAACATACCACCGCCTCCGACTTTGATGTATTCGTATTTGCGATGGCTGCGTTTCCATCATCTTGCCGCCGAATCGAATAATATACAAGGTGAACGGAAATCCCAATCTTATCGTCCGATGGAAAAAGATTCCCTCCCTAATTCGGTCTGCTTTCCAGGAACATTCGGTGCACCAAACATTCAGTCGAACATCCTATCTCAGTTGACAGTGACTCAACCACCGACACCCACCGCGCAAAACATTATCGCCCAGTACGGTCCCAATAGCGGTTTCACCACCAGCGTATGCACGGTTGAGAAGCATTCCTCGAATCTGATGGAGAGAACGTGGAATCTACGGGATTGGCTGAGGCAAGCTTGCGTCGAGGGCACGGATCAGTCCAGGTCGAACGACTCTATAAAAAGCAGCCCGCAATCCATCGAAAAATTTGGTTCCAAACGACAATCGTTAGGGGATTCCAGTACCCGTTTCGTCGACGTAGACTCCATGTATCTACACGTGTTTCTAAACCAATTCAAGAAGACGTGTTTTCGTTAGTTGTATAGTTTCCGTTATCTCGATCTCTTGATACGATCGAGAACGGAATAGTCGTTTGGAAGTGAGAGTTTCGATCGAGAGATTCGCGAAACTCCTAGCTTCGGCCGAATGCGCGCTCGTTCTAAGAACCTCCCCTTAGCTTGTCCCCCATCCTATCGAGCTCAAATTCGTTTTATCGCCGAATCTGCGACAAACGCAATTGGACGCATCTAATCACGATGCGTCAACGTGGTCTTGGAGCCCCGATCGAAACGGACGCGAGCTTCGAGATTGCAACTTTTGCAATTTTCTGCCCACGCGTCCACAATTTTCAAGAAACGCTCGTCGGCGTTTCTTACGATTTTATCCGGGGTGGCAAACCAACTGGACAATTATTACTATATTCGTGCCAGAAATTTTGACGCTGGCCCGCTGCTCTTTTAACGGTAATTGCAACGTTATAGCGGATGATCATGTATAAAAAAACGTAACACTTTCATAATGGGAATACGAACGGATCTCATCGTGCAAATTACTCGCGAGTCGTTGAGGAAACGAATCGAACGTGTGTGTGAGTGTGTGTGTGTGTATGTGTGTGTGAAAAAGAGAGAGAAAGAGAGAGAGAAAGAGAGAGAGAGGAAAAAACAGGCCAAGTTCTCTGTATTGTAAATAAGAATTTTTCTCGATATCGCTCGATACAAATCCAATCTAGTTCCTTTTTTCCCGACAGCCTGTTGAACCTTTATATATATTTTCGAGATCGATTTTTCCGTGAATGTAACAATGTATAATATGCGTACCACCTATATATATATATAT
>NW_006263367.1:0-6569 GCF_000469605.1 Apis dorsata
TATCATTGATTTTTATATTATTTTTATGAATTTTAGTATTCTAGAAGTCTAAAAAATTATAAAGCTGAACAACCATATCAGCATGCAGTTTATTACCTTGCTGTATTATTATCAGAACAAATTTGGATGAAGGATGAATTATTAAATGCCTTGTCTTGTAAGTTTGTAAAATATCTAGATATTTTAATTAATAAATAGATAAATAAAAAATATTCATTATAACTATTATCTTCTTTACAATTTATTATTAATATCACAATATAATATATAATATTATACAATATATTTTATATTTAATATTATAGAATTTATATTATATTATAGAATTTTCCAAAATATTCTTAATAATTTAAGATAAAAATATTAAAATTTTTATTTATTATATTTATATCTAGACTTAACTGTTGAAAAAGTTGAAAATTTTATTCCACAATTTTTGAGTAAAATACATATGGAATGTTTAATACATGGTAACATGACAATGTCAGAAGCTATAGAAACAGCAAGACTGATAGAATCAAAATTATCAAATGCAATTCCTCATATAATTCCACTTTTATCTAGACAATTAATTTTACATCGTGAAATCAAATTAGAAGATGGTAAGTATATTTAATCTTTTATATTAAAATAATTTATCATAATTTATAATTATAATTTAATAATATATATAATTATAATTTTTCAAATAATATCTGTAGTAAAATTTATCATAAATTTGGATATATCAAACAAAAATTTTTATAAAAAATCTTTATAAATATTATCTTATATTCTTTGTCACATTAAATTATACCAATTTTATATATTATTTATGTATTTTAATTATTTATAATAGTTTTTTTGTTTTAAGAAAAATATTTTTCCTAGGTTGTCATTTTTTATTTGAAGTGCAAACTAAATATCATAGCAGTTCATGTACACAAATTTACTGCCAAACTGGTTTACAATCAACAGAATCAAATATGTTACTAGAACTTTTAGCACAGATTTTATCAGAACCTTGTTTTACTACACTAAGAACTAAAGAACAATTGGGATATATAGTATTTAGTGGAGTACGAAGAACAAATGGTGCACAAGGTTTAAGAATTATAGTTCAAAGTGATAGACATCCTAAATATGTTGAACAAAGAATTCATACATTTTTAAATTCTATGCTGGTTAGTAATTAAATTTTAAATATTACTAAATATTCAGAATTTGCATTCAAACTTAATATATTTCAGCAAAATATTTCATCTATGACAGAAGAAGAATTTAATGCACATAAAGAATCATTAGCAATACGACGACTTGAAAAACCTAAACAAATGACCACTTTATCTTCGATATTTTGGAATGAAATTGTATCACAACAATATAATTTTGATCGAGCAAATATTGAAGTTGCATATTTAAGAACTATAACAAAAGAACAAATATTAGAATTTTATAAAGTACGTATCTAATAATATTATTATTTAAATAAATTTATATAAGTATATAATTAAATAATAATTAAATAAATTTAAATACATATATATTGTAATATGAATTAAATTTTTTACATTTGTAGAACATACTTCGAAATGATATTCAACGTAAATTATCAGTACACGTAATTTCTACATTAAAAGATCAAAATTCAAACAATGAAAAAGCAGTGGAATCGAATAAAAATACTGAACAATCAAATGAAATAAATAATACTATTGAATATAAAAAAATTGATGATATTTTGTCTTTTAAAATTAGTCAGAATTTATATTCATTGCCAAAACCATTTACTGATGTACCAAGGAAGGGAGTACATTCGTCAAAATTATGACCAGCTTAATAATAATTGTGAATATGTGTTTTAATCATGTCATTCTATCAGCAGATTGTAGTGAATATCAAGTAAATAAATAATTCTAACATGCTCTGTTACATAAATAAAATTGTTTAAAATATTAAACAATTTTTTGAAAATATTAATTTTATAAATATTAATAAATAGAAAAATAAAAAAAGTAATAAGTACATTAAATGGAAATGTTAAATATAATAATAAAAAATATGTCAAACATATATTGAAGTTACATATATATTTTATTTATTTCTATATAAATCTATAAATAAATATATTATCAATAATACATTAGCATTTACAATTATGTATTTAATGCATTAAGAAAAAGATAAATTTAAATTGTTTTATTATACATTAAAATTTCTATATAAATAATTTTTATATTATTTTCTAATTTAAGATTTAATTAAAATTTATATCTCAAATGGAAAATATTTTAAAAATTTTATAACTCAATTTTTATTCAATAGATTATTAAAAAAAAAAATGTTATAAAAATTGAGTTAATTGATTAAAAATTAGCACATTAGTAATAAGCAAATATATTGTGATAATTCAATTTTTTTTATTTCTTTTTATATAAAGATTTGTTTAACATATTGGCAAGATTCTTCCAATTAAAAAAAGACCAGCATAATATAAATTGAATTATATTTATTTATTAATTTTAATTTTGAATTATTAAATTTCATTCAAAATAATAATAATAATAATAAATATATTAGAAAAATATCTTAAAAAGTCTTTAATCACATTTAAAATATTAAAGATAATTTCTGTATAGCTTCACGTAATATTATCTCGTTTTGTGTAAAAATTTCACAGCATAATTAGAATTTGTTCTATTCGATTAAATATAAATAAATTAAAATATATATTTTGCAATTTTAACTGGAAAATTATTAATACAATTATATCTTCAAATAGAGCATCATTGAATTATTAAGATGAAAATTATTCAAATCGATTACACGTGACATTCAGTTGATACTAATAATATTTATTAAATAATCCAATATAATATTATTTACTAATCTAATTGTTATAATAGATTACTTATTTTTAATAAGTAGATTTTATTTATGAATTTTTGTCATAAATAAGTTAAGAAAGAATATTTACATTAATAAACAATAATTATATAAATAAATTAATGTTAAGAAAATTACCTACTTATATCTCAGAATTATAAAGCTGCTTGTTTTCATTTAATCATAAAAATATTTTATTGGATAGATTATAAAGTATTTTCAATATTTTATTTTAAATTTTTTGGAGAAAGAATTATTTATTTCACATATTATTGTTTTTTATTTATTCTTTTCTTTTTTTTGTATATATTTTTATTTCTTTAATATAATTTTTTTATATATACTTTTTTTTTTTATTTTTTATATTATACTTTTCTTACATATTTTTCAATATTTCTAATTCATGCATATTATTATGCATATTATTTTACATATATAATGTCTAATAATATATATAATTAGATTCGAGTAAAAAATAATAAAAAATAATTCATATCTATGTTATAAGTGAAGAACAAATTTTATTAGAAATTAGCTTTTATTACGAAAGTTAGAAATAGTTCTAATTTTCCATAAATATAAATATTTTATATTATAATTTATTTTATTATTTATTTATAATATTATTTATATTCTAATATTAATATTTAATTTATTTAGTATATTATTTATAATATTATTACTTAGAGAAAAAAATTTATAAAATTTTTTTGTCAATATCATAATTTTATTCTATTTTAGTTTATATTAAAACAAATACATTTGAAAAACTTGTTTGTAAACAAGAATAAAAATATGTTAACGCTTTATTAAATATATACATATATTTATTTATTTATTTTAAATATATTGAATAATATGAACACATATATTAAATTAAATAGTATTGACATGTATACCGCTATTCTTAATAAATATACCATTTCTTAAAATAGATGTCGTTATATTCTTTTTCTTAATAGATGTCAAATTTTAGTTTTAATACTGTATTTTGAATTGTTTAGATGGCGTTAAAAACGCTTTGCGAAATGCAAATTCGAGTATCCTATCTATTTCTTGTCAATTGTGGCTTCTCTTCAAGTTGATTCTCTTCGGTTTCGCTGATCTCAAGTGCTCAAAATCCTCTTTGAGATATTTCGTATCGCCCTTATACACCTGAAAAGGGGTAGTTCTACAGTTGGACGTGCATCTAAGTAAGTTAAGAAGTAAAAGTTTTTAAAAAACTTAAATAATAGTTGTTCATTTATAAGATAACCTGATCTTTATAAAAGGTTCAACTTTTTTATAAATTTCAGCCATCGCGGTTTCATTGTATGACCTTAATTTTAGAAATGATAAATTATTTAAAATATATATTTTTTAACATATATTTAAGAATGCTAATAATTCTATAAAGTAAATTTATAAGTAAGAATCTTGACGTAATAGAATATATTTAATGAAAGTCGCCATTTGTCAAAGAAGTGCCAACAGATTTAAAGTCAAATGCCAGCTCATTATGATTGCATTATAGTTTCTTTTTTAACCTTATTAAATTTATATCTTACAATATAAATATTTTTAATAAATATAAGAGCAATTTTATTTAAAACAATTATAATAATTTTTAAAATCTATGTTAAATATGTTTAACATAAAGCAAACAATATTATAAATATATTAAGTTTTTTTAATTTACAAAAAATTGAAAAGTTTTAAAACATATTTATTAAAATTTCTATTCTTTCAGAAAGGTATTGTATGAGTCAAAAAATAGAAAAACCAATATTATCAGGTCAACGCATAAAGACCAGAAAAAGAGGTATGTTTTTAAAAATATAATTATTATAATTATTATGTACACAATTATACAATTATTATAATTTAGATGATATGTAATGAAAATTACATATATAAAAAATAATATTTTAGATGAAAAAGAAAAATATGACCCAATGGGATTTCGAGATGCGATTTTACTTGGTTTGGAAAAGGCTGGTAACGACTTAGATGCAATTTCAAAGTACTTGGACGCAGCTGGCTCTAAATTAGATTACCGCCGATATGGGGAGGACTTATTTGACATCTTAATAGCTGGTGGACTTTTGGTTCCAGGCGGTTCTATTGCTCAAGATGGTGATAAACCAGTTAAAACTACTGCTTGTGTTTTTGAACAACCAGAAGATATGGAATCTATGCGAAATTTTGAACAAGTAATATATTCTATTCTACATATATTTAAAAAAAGTATTTTTCTATAAGACTTTCATTCATATAATATAATATATAATAATAAAATATTTAATATTTTGAAAATAATTATTTATAGGTTTTTATTAAACTTATGAGACGTTATAAATATCTGGAAAAAATGTTTGAAGAAGAAATGAAAAAAGTATTGGTTTTTATGAAAGGTTTTACTCCTAAAGAAAGAATAAAATTAGCTAGAATGACAGCTCTATGGATATCCAATGGTTCTGTTCCACCTACTGTTTTATCAGTTTTAATTAATGAACATCTGGTTAAAGACAACTTAGCATTAGACTTTCTATTAGAAGTTTTTGTCACTTGGAGACAGGAAAAAGGTCTATCAAGTTTAATGACTGCATTGAAAAAAGGCAATATTGAAGGAAGGTATGAGAAAATTTCATATTCTAAAATCTATTGTTATATCTATACTCTTTTATATCTATTGATTTTTTATTTTATTTTTATTTTTTTTTATTTTTATTTTTTTTATTTTTTTTATTTTTTTTATTTATTTATTTTTTTTTTTTCAATACTAATCAATAGGTTAATGGAATTTGTGCCGCCTAATAAACGAACCGAAGAGTATTTTCGATCTGTATTTGAAGCTGTTGGTCTTGCAGACATTGTAAAATTACATAAAGCTCAAGCAAGTCAAGAAGCAAAACGAGACTTGCAACAATTATTATTGGATGATTTGGCTGATAATCGTCCTTTAAAAGATATTATACTTGATCTCAAAGAAATGGCACAAAAGAGTGGTATTCCTGAACATGAAGTTATTGGCCTGGTAATTATTCTTTTATGGCTACTATTATTATATTATAATACATTATATTATATTATGTTACAATATTATAATAAAAATTTTTAGATTTGGCTTGTAGTTATGGGTCAAGCTGAATGGAATAAAAAAGAAGAATTAGTGGCTGACCAAGCACTGAAACATTTAAAAGTATACACTCCACTGTTTGATGCTTTTACAACCACTGCCAGATCTGAGCATGCGCTTATTCTCAAAGTCCAGGAATTTTGTTATGAGAATATGAACTTTATGAAAGTCTTCCAAAAAATTGTTTTACTATTTTATAAAAGTATGTTTGTGTAATATTAAACATATAGTAGATAAATGATTTCTATTTGTTTCATCTTTTTATCTAATGTTTTTTATTTTAGCGGATGTAATATCGGAAGAAGTAATTTTGAAATGGTATAAGGAAGGCCATTCTGTTAAAGGAAAAATGATGTTTTTAGATCAAATGAAAAAATTCGTTGAGTGGTTACAAAATGCAGAAGAAGAATCTGAATCAGGAGAAGAAGAAGATTAAAAACACAAAAGTATGTTTAATCAATATTTTATAGTTTTATTTTTAATTTTAGTTTTATTTTTATTATTATATTATTATTTATATTATTTCAGAATAATATAAGCTTCATTATCAAAAAAAAAAAAAAAAAAAAAATATATATATATATAT
>NW_006263367.1:7001-9566 GCF_000469605.1 Apis dorsata
CAAAATTTTTAAAATGGATCAAAATATGAACTGAAATTGGATTGCACTGATAAATGAAAATTTTGAAAAAATAAAGTTTGTATCATTCTGAGACACACTATATCAAGACAAGTATATACAGTTTTTTAATCATTAATGAATAAAAAACATTATCATCTAATTAGCAAAGGAGATTGTAAATTGACAGTGTCTTTAAATTGTATTACTTTAAGAAAAAATATTTTGTGTTACATTTTTATAACACCGCTACAAAATATATACAGAATAACAAGTTAATGAAGAAAAGATCTTTACCCCTGTGTACGTATAATTTTCAAACCCACATTCTTTGTATGATAATATTGTACTAGTTTTTAGAAAATATATTGTCAGGTGGTGTTTAATATTTGAATTTTCTATAAATCCTATTTAATTTCCTATATAATAGTAATTTATAATGTTATAAATATTTGAAATGTATAATTATATAATACATAAAATAATTTGAAATTGTAAAATATATTTAAAATTAATTGACTTTGAAAAGAAAATCAAAAGAATAAAATAATTTTCAACATTTATATATAATTAAAAAAAGTAAAAATTTTATTTTCTTCAATTTTATTCTTATTTTATAAATTAAAATTTCAGTTTAAATAATATAAAATAAATATTTAATTANCATGCATGATAAAGTACATACAATATTTATTAATCTAAATACATATCTTCGCATGTAGCTATAAAATTAAAATATAATAAAAAATATTATTTTTCAAATATTAATATTTGTATTCTACTAGAATCTACTACTTTTTTCTCATAAACGTATATTTTCATAAAATAATAATAAAATTATTATTTCAATTATTTTTATTTAAACGTTTATTATATAAATATTGATATATTTATAGATTTATAGATTAAATAATTTAAATTTATGAAATTTTGTATCTGCAATTTTTTGTTTTTTAATAAGTGTTTTTTCTGTCATGTAAGGTGCTAAAATGTTTGGAACTGTAATACAGCCATATTTTGTTTGATATGATTCACATAGTGCAATTAACATACGAGGTATAGCACATGCAGTTCCATTTAAAGTATGAACATGTAAAATTTCTCCATTCTTTGTTTTATATTTTATACTAAGTCTTCGTGACTGATAATCTGTACAATTACTACAACTAGATAATTCTCCATACATTTGTTTTCCAGGCATCCAGCCTTCTATATCTACTTTTCTAAATATATAAATTTATAATATGATATAGAATATTTATTAGAATATTTATTAGAATATTTAAAATGTAAACAATTTTATGTATAATAATATTATTTACCTATATGCTGAAGCTCCTAAATCATGAGATGGCATATTAATTACTCGAAAATGTAAATTTAAAGAAGAAAATAAATTTTCTTGAATATTTTGAAGTTCTTGAAATTGATTTGCAGATTCCTCATGTTTTGAACATACAAACATTTCAACTTTTGTGAACTGATGAACCCTTAATACATATACATATATGTAAAATTGTGCATTGTATAAACATAAAATATATACTTAATTAAATTAATTATTTTGAAATTAAATTATTAATTTCAAAATAATTATTATGTTATATGTAATTATATTGACAAATATCTAATATATGATATTACCTATATAAACCTTTCTCTTGATGAAGATTAGATACTTCTGCTCTAAAACACCTGCTTACAGCAGCCATTTTTAATGGTAAATCTTCAGAATCAAATATGGTATTCATTATTTTATAAGCTAAAGACATTTCTGCTGTTCCAGATAAACTGTAATTTCCATAAAGTGGACTTAAATTATATACAAGATCTCTTTTATCATTTAATATTAATCCACATCTTTTTATTATTTCAGTAGGAATAATGTCAGGAACAGAAACAAGTTTAAAATCATATTTCATTAATTTTTTGATTGTATAATAAATCAATGCTTCTTCTAATTCTGCTAAATCTCCTAAAAATAAGTAACCACGTTGTCCTATTAAGGGTTTCAAAATATTACCTTTTAATGCTTTTAATTTTGTAACTAATGTTGAAAATTCTTGTGGTTTAAAGTCAAATTCTGGTTTGTGTCCATATTCTTTTAAAATTTTTGGTTCTGTACCATAGGATAATACTATTGGATCTATTTGATTTGGTATTTTATTTAATTCATTTAGGAATAATTTCTTTAATTCTGGTTTTTTTGAAAGTTCAAGAACTTTGTCAATATTTCCAATATTTTTCCTTGCTAATATATTATTATAAATAATATCTCGATTAGATGGATTGCATATATAATCTACATCATATTCAGGTTCTGGAATATGCAACATAGTATCTACATTATATTGTGTTGATTGTTTTTTTAACTGCAAAAAAAATGTATAAATATATAATTTTATTAATTAAAAAAATAATAAAATAAATATTTTTTATATTATATATATATAACATACCAAAATCCGCGTACTAAAAAATTGAGAATATTTAAAAAATTGACTAAATTGTTTTTTAGACCACATTTTATTAAAAAAATAATATAATTACAAATTATGTATATATATT
>NW_006263367.1:9809-14886 GCF_000469605.1 Apis dorsata
TTAACCTCTAACAGATACATTTTTTTTTGTTTTATTGTACTTATTATTTAGAAATATTTTATTTCAAAATTATTTTAAAATAATTTGTAATAATATAAGTTATAATGAACTATATCATTATTCAAGAAAATAATTAATTGTTTAGTTTTATATACTACAATACTTTTACAATTCTATGACACACGTGTTTTTCTTCAAACTTAAAAGTTTTTCAAATTAAATATATAATATTATTATAATATTTTATAAAAAAATAATTGTGATACTTTAATAAAAATAGTAATAATAAAATAGAATTTTATTTTAATGATTTCAAATTTATTTAAAAATAAATTCGTTTATGCGCTACACTATAAAATTTGCAATTCATTTCAATGATAATATTTTTAATGATAATATTTTTATTTGAAAATAAAAGTTTTTAATTGTTAATTATTAATATAAAAATTAAAAATAATTTAATATTAATTAGTTTAATATTATATGTGAGTTTAATATTATAAAACTATTTTAAGATTATATAAGAATATTACAAATAAAATAAAATATTAATTACAGGTAACTATGGTATCCCGTACATTATTAAGAAATTGGGTTTCTTTACGTCATTTTTTTCATAAATATTCATATACAGTTCAACATAAAATTAAAAATATAAATTACATTGGGATTGGGATATTCACAAGTATCATAGTTTATAGTACTTCAGGAATTACAGTATTAGCAGCCCAAAATGAGTTAGATATAAAAAGATTTATGGCACAACCTATTACTGATGTTAAAGAATTAAGTAAAAGACAGGATATGAGAAAAAAAATGGAATTATTAGTAATGACAACTCAAGCAGATTTTTGTAAAGCTCTGGAATCCTTAGAAGATCCAAATCATCGTTTTAAAGTTGATAGATGGATTAGAAAGGAAGGTGGTGGAGGAATTACTTGTGTTTTACAAGATGGAGTTATTTTTGAAAAAGCTGGTGTAAATGTATCTGTTGTTACTGGTACATTACCACCAGGTGCAGTACAGCAAATGAGAGCACGTGGAAAAAATATGCAAGAAGGATCTGTACCATTTTTTGCAGCTGGTGTAAGTGCTGTAATTCATCCTCGTAATCCCATGATTCCAACAATACATTTTAACTATCGCTACTTTGAAGTAGAAAATTCAGATGGTTCGATTCAATGGTGGTTTGGAGGTGGTACTGATCTTACACCTTATTATTTAAATGAAGATGATATAAAACAATTTCATAAGACTTTAAAAATTGCATGTGATAAACATGATCTTTCGTTTTATCCAAAATATAAAAAATGGTGTGATGACTATTTTTTTATTACACATAGAGGAGAACGTAGAGGAGTAGGTGGTATCTTTTTTGATGACATTGATACACCTAGCCAAGAAGAAGCATTTCAATTTGTAAAATCTTGTGCAGAAGCTGTAATTCCTTCTTACATTCCATTAATTGAAAAACATAAAAATGATAGATATGGACAAGCTGAAAGGCAATGGCAATTATTACGTAGAGGAAGATATGTTGAATTTAATTTAATATATGATCGTGGTACAAAATTTGGTTTATATACACCTGGAGCACGATATGAAAGTATATTAATGTCTTTGCCTTTGTCAGCAAAATGGCATTATATGCATGAACCAGAACCTGATTCAAAAGAAGCAGAACTTGTTAATGTATTGAGAAATCCTAAAGAATGGTTAAAGTAATATAAAAAAGCTTTGTAAACTATTACCTTTTAATTTAAAACATAATTCAATACAATAATTTTGACTTATATAATAAATTTTTTTTTGTTATTTTCAAGTGCAATATCATTTAATAATAATAAGTTACAAGAATATAAATTAAGATATAACACTATATTTTTTAAACATTTAAATATATTTTCCAAATATAAGAAAGACATTACATATAAATTTTATATAAAAGTAATATTCTTATATACTACACAATTTTGTGTATGTATGCAACACAGGTGCTCATGTCTTTATTTTTTAATATTATTTTAAATATTGAAAATATTAAATATATATGATAATTATTTATATCTTTTCAAATATTGCATAAATTTATTTTAGACATGTAAAAGCAGATGATAATAACAAATTTGATATACTTTAATTTTATTTAATAAAATATTCAGTCTTATATAGAGCATATTTATACATTGCACATATAATTATAAAAATCATAATATGTGAAAATTTATTGTACAAAAAATCATTGGTAAAAAATTCAATTAAGTTAATTAAAATATTCTTAAATCTAAAAAATTTATGAAGGAAGCAAATCTCAGTAAAGATATATTTTTAGTTATAAGTATATAATTCTTGAGCACTCTTTTTACAAAACAATTTATATACAAAGCAAAGAAATAAATCATGTAGAATTCATAAAAATATGGGATTTGTTTGTATTAATTATGTACAATTTTTTTGAATAAATACATATCTAACAAATAGTTTAATGTTTCATATACATGAATAAAAATGTTTTAAAAATATTTTTATAAAAAAGTATAATATATATATATTATATATATTCCTATATCGTATAGGAATTGCATTTTATAAATAAATTATTAAAAAAAAAAAAAATTAAAATAAAATAACTATTTTTAATTTTATTAATATTTTAATATTATAAAAATGTAAATATTGTCAAAGAAAGAAAAATTATTTTATTCTTTTTTTATTCTTTTAGATAAAATCTCTATACTGATATATTATGTGTTTTATATAAGCAAAACTAGATTAAACACTTGTTTCTTTTTTGACTATTTGTAGATAAGTATTTGGATTATTTAAATGTGTTTTATTGGTTTCAATATTCTGTATATTTTGTTGTTTGTTTAAACTCTCTACTTCATTTTTTATATCTAAATTTCTTATAATATTACAAGAACTATGCATAAGAGATCTCATATCAATCATAGAATTGACAAGTTTTTGTTTAGATTTATATTCATCAGTGCATGTATTAGAGGCACATTCAAAACTTATTTCAGGAGTTATATATGTTGTAGTTGGTATTAAATTATCTTTTGTTACACTATTTATTTTAAAGAAAGATAATTCTGATTTATTAAATGATTTTTGAGATAGGGATCTTTTATCACATAAATTTGAGCTTGTAATATTTTGTAGGTCTGTAAATGATTTTAAATATTCACATTTTTTTAAACTGGTGAGAGATGTAATGTCATTTAATGAATTACAATAATTATTTCTTAATGGTTTTGCAGTATCTATTGGAAGGCAATGCATGCTATTAGAATGAGTCAACCATTTTAAAGTAACATTAGATTGTCGTTCTTCTAATTCATAAAATTCATTCATACTTTGACAATCTTTTTTTAAAAATTTTGCTTCTGTAACAGTTTCTACAGTTTCATAAATTTCTGACATATTATGATCACTTTTTTCACTAATCATTTGTGATTCGATTTCAGAACTATATTCTAAACTGCATTGTTGTGAAACACTTTGTAAGTGTTTTTCTTCATCAGTTTTAATATCTATATCTGAATCATGTAAAGTTATATTTAGTAATTCTTTTTGGCAATTGTTTCTTGCAGAATTTGACATTCTGTTTATAGAATCATGTAATCTACAATTATTATTAACTTTTTTTACATTTCGAAAAAGACTTTCTTGACCAATAACAAATCGTACTGGAACATTTTTTTCCTCTGAAACACTACCACCGCTGTCTGAGAGTATATTAACATTTTTAATATCATTTATTGGATTTAATTCAACATGGATATTTGTATTATTTACTTTTGCACTGCTACTTAAAATAGTTTGGTCTATATTACTTTCTAATTTCGCAGTAGATCGTGGAACAGAAATACAACTACCAGCATCACTTACAGCACCTCCATCACCTTGTTTCCGAGGACCGAGATTATTATTTTTTGTATGACGACGTTGTTTTCTGAAGAATTTTCTAGCAACTCCACTTTGATGAGGATTATAAAACATTTCAACACAAGTCGGTTCAATATATGTTGTAACAGAATTATCAGACCTATATTGTTGTCGATGTAATACAACTAAGTTTACATTTGTCATTTTTCTATTAATAGGTGAGATTTCTTGATTTGTTATAATATCTGTAATTTTAAATGCATTATAAGTTTGCGATCTATTGGTATATCTGGATGAACTAATGGAATTTGAATCAGATGTAACTTGGGTAGCTTGAGAATTAGATATTGGGGGTACTAAATTTTGTACTAAAGACTGTGGTGCTATTACAGGATTCGCATCAGAAATACTTCTTGTTCGACAACATCGATTTTTTCGTTTTTGAAACCAACAACCCATTTTTAACCATTGTGATCGAACATCATTTCGTGCAATTCCATAAAAAAAAAGGATAAAAATACCAAGTGAACTAGAAAAAAATGAATATAATGTAGCAAATATAGTCTCATCAAATGAAATATATGCATTTAATGGTTTTGTCATAGCTGCTGCTGCAGTAATCCATGATATTAAATATAAAATTAATGTAATAATTTGACCTTTTAATTGAGTTATTTGAGAATGTTCTGAATCTTCAATATCAGATAAAACAGTTTGTGCACTATGTGCACTATTTCTATCCACAGAAATATTTGTATTCGGTTCCAATAATTCTAAATCCATATTTTCTGTAGCTTGTGTACCTTCAGATAACTGAGCATTCATATCAACATTCTGTATTGAGCATTTAATAAGTAAATGAAAAATAATTAAATACATAATTAGAATTCCAGCTGGAACAAAGAGAGCAACAAGTGCAGGTCCAGATGTGAGAAAACAATAAGAATATCCAGCATATTCTCGTAAATTTATTGCACCAGATATACCACAAATGATCATAGCTATACCCCAACCAACTAAATAAAGTCCTAATAATGGCTTTGGGATTGGTTGATCTTGAAGTTCATTATCTGGAATATCTTCGAGATCTGATTTAGATAATTTTTTATACATATTGCTGTAAATAAATCAGTATTTTAATATTCATTTTTAAACTCTTAAAAAAAAAAAAAAAAAAAAAAAAAAA
>NW_006263367.1:15064-25242 GCF_000469605.1 Apis dorsata
ACAAAGATAAGTAATGCAGAATAAGACCAACACCTTGACAAATTTGTATATTTTCTGTTTGATAAATACCAATACTATAAAAAAATGATAATAATGCCATAGCAAACCAAGTATTAATAACACAATGTTTTGCCTTTTTAGGCATAGTAATTGATGTGTAACAAATAATATATGTAACAGACATAAAAATTAAACATGTTATTGTTGCAATGCTACCAATATATATTGCAGGATTTGAATATCTAAATTTTGCTCCATTTATGCTAAAAAAAAAGAAAAAAATTAAAAATTAATTTATATATAATATTTTTAATATAAATTTATTAAATATATACCTGTTATCATCATAATCAAATGAAGATGTATCTTGTAAAAGGCCATAATATCCTAATCTATTACAATGAAATATTATTAAGTTATTTAATACGTTTCTTAAATGACAACCATCACTCGTCCAACCACCTGATTTATTTAATGTTTCATCCCAAACTACAGGTAATAATTTTTTTCCAGCATAATAATACAAAGGTACTTTAAGCATAATATATACAGGCTCAGTTAAATTTTGTACTGACATTCCATCTAAAAATAAATTTGAAATTACATATTATTTTATTTTTCAATAAAAATATCTTACATTTAAAATTTTTAATCATACATACATAATTTGCTTCCAATGACACAAGATGCAATATCCATATTATTATTGTTATTTATTTTAGGAAACAATCTGTTATTGCTATATACGGAAATCATTAATTGATAAGCAACAATCTCATGTGAATAATGTAATAAAGATGCAGGTAAATGTATTGATGCTTCAATTACTCTATCTTTTATATTAATAGGAGATGTTCTATTGTTTGTTGTACATTGTAAAAATCGTATTTCTGGATTATTATTGGAATACCATGTACATATCAATCCTGTGAAACTATCACGTTTAACTCTAAATTCTTCTAATGCCATATTTTTTTTATAAAATTGTATAGATGGAGTAAATTCTATAATTTTTTCAACAGCTTTTATTATCCGTGTACAAGATTTAAAAGAAATTTCAGCTTTTCTTAAAATATTCTTTGGTACATTAATTAAAGTACTAATAACATCGATTAACATGGAACCAAGTTCTTTTTCTTCAATTATAAAATTTAAATAATTTTCTATAGTTTGAGTTATAAAATTTATTTCAATAGGATCAGTTATTTTTATAGCATTTCCTGTATAATTTTTGAATTTTTTTGCTGTTTCTAATAAATTGATTTTCGTAAGTGAAAGATTAACTTTAGAAAACTGTTCTAAGCTTTTTGTTATATGTGATATGTAAGGACATAATTCTGTGTTTAGATTTTCCCAATATCCAGTAATATTACATTGATAAGAAGCTTTTAAAGGCATTTGCATTAAACCTGATAAATGATTTCCTTCACATGGCAATTCTGCCTTCCATCCTACTACAGTTTTTGGCCATGTGTACATACCTTTATTATTTTTAGTTACTGTAATATAATTATTTATGATATTATTACATTAAAATTTCAAATGTATAATTTATCTTACCTATTAAAGGACAATAACGGGTTTCTTCAGAAATAACAATTACACTAATTGTTTTTGATCTATTACCATTTGTAGAAACTAATAAACAATTCCATTGACCATTATGTTCTTCTTTAACTGGAACAATACTAAGTGAACTATAAAAATGATAATATTATTAATGTTATATTATATGTATAAGTTTTTTTTTTAAAACTTGTACATTATATTAAATATTAAAATACCTGTCCACAATACCACTATCTGTAAGATATCTATTATCAATTTTAATATTAGATAAACTTTTTTGTGGATCTAAAAATGAATTTAAATCTATGATTTCAGAAGTAGTGTTAGGATACCATAACCAACTTAATTTTGCATTTTTGTCTTCTGTTATGCTAGGTGCTCTACATTTTAAAGTTATAGAATCTCCAGCAAATACTACTTGATTATGAACTGGTCGAAGTTCAATTGTAGGTGGTAACCATTGACACTGAATATTTTCTGAATACTTTAATTCCTTCACAAATTCACCTTTGACATTTAAAGGTGATGCACATTTTGGAGCAGGACTGAAATGTTTAAAAATCTATTAGAAATTATAATTAAATTATAAAAAAATTTTTATTTCAGATTTATAAATAATTTACCTTAATTTTATAGAACTATTATAAATCCAATTACTAAACCAGTACAATTCACAATCACATCTCCATGGATTATTAGACAAATCTCTAAAAAACAAAATTTAAAATTTGAATAACTTTATTTTATATACTTATTATACCAAATAACTTACTTACAACTGTTTCAAGAACTTTAGGTTATAAAAAGTACCTTCCATTAAAGTTGTCAATCTATTTTCATTCAATTTCCTATAATATTTTAAAAATCAATATTATCTTTTAAATATAATTCTAATTATATATATATAATATATAAATATATATATTTATAATCAAAAAAATAAATACACATATACAAAATAAATTAAAATTAAAATTAGAAACTCACTTACAAGCGTTCTAAAGCCAGTAAATCATTAAATAATGATGGTTTCATCGTACTTATGTTGTTGCTCGATAAATCACTAATAATCAAATAAATAATGTATAAGATAAAAAAACATATATAAAAATATACATTAATATATTTATATCAATATATTTTATACATTTTATGAATATATACTTACAGTCTTTTTAAATTTGATAATGTCTTAAATGTGTAAGTATCAATAGTTGAGATTTGATTTTTACTTAAATCCCTAAATAAAACAATTAAATACATTTATAAAATATATTCAATAATGAATAATCTATTGTAACTAATATTAATATTCTTACAGCCTTTCTAAATTTTCAAGACCATTAAAACAATCTTCACCAATAAAAGTTATATCATTTCGTGATAAATTCAAACGTTTTAAATTTGTCAAATTTTTAAATATATTAGCTTCAATAATATAAATATTATTTTTACTTAAATCTCTGAAATATATTAAATATATATTATAATAAAAAAAATTATTAATTATATTTTAATATTAATTAATTATATAGAACAATTTATAATAATCTTACAATTGAACTAATTCCACACTGACACTATCGATATTAATATCTCTAATATTCTGTAATTCATTATTGCATTTAATACGTAACCATTCAGCTTGTGCACCAGGTTTACATGTACAATATTTTGGACATATCTGGATTGATTTTCCTCTTGTTTGGATTAAAATTAAAAACAGTAAAATAGCTCTCATTTTTAAAAAAGATAGATTTTTACCTAAAAAATATCAGATTTAATTAATAAGAAAATTGAAATAAAAAAATTGAAATTATTGATTGCAAAAATAATTGATAATATAAATATTTTAAGTATAAATATTAAACAAAATACTAAGTATAAATAGTAAACAAAATAGTAATAATATATAAAATTAATAATATAATATAATTATTATATTTTTTAACAAAATTCAAATTCTAACAAATATTTTTTTGATATGCAATATATAATTTTCATTCATCATTTACATCTTTTATTATAAAAAACAAAAATATAATAGAATGGTTTATATGAATATAAACAATGAACTTATATACAAAAAATTTAATACGTACGCCTAATAAAAAAATTGTATTTATCATATTGTTTTAATGTTAAATTCCGTATATCATTAATATTTAATAATTGCAAAGATAATTATAAATAATCACTTATTTCAAATAGCATTTAAAGATAACTTACGAATTGTCATAAACTATCGACTATGTATTTGTATATAAAATATAGAACTAATTATAGGCTGATTTTCACGTATTAATTTTAAAAATATTATTTTTATTTTATTTCATAAAAAATAATTTTAAAGAAATAATTTTTTTGAAAAATTATATTATGGAGAAAAAGTGTAAAATATTTTAATATTTTTTATATTATAAGAAATATTTATAAAAATTAAAATTATTTTAGAAAATAACAATTTTCATAAGAATCCATCATAATAATTGTATCTAACCTATTATTTCACTTTAAATATTGTTCATAAAATAAGGTATTTAATCATTAATTATTAAATATATTTATATAAAAGTCTTTCAACAATTAGATAAAAAGCTAAAAATATATAATTGGAAAAAATATTTTTGTGAAAAATGTCTGCTTTCTTTTTTTATACTTTGTTTTATACTTTAATGTCAGGATGTATCATATATCCACCTACAGAATTTGTGTCAGCCGGTTTAACCATAAAAGATATATTTTCAAATTGGTTAGGTAGTGAAAATGAATTTTTTGTACAATATCATATAAAAAGAAGTATTATTACATTATTTATACATTCTATGCTCCCATTTGGTAAATATATTTATTTTTTCTTACTCTAAATATTTGTACTATATTGAAATAAATTTTTTTTTTTGAATAGGTTATGCTTTTGGTTTAGTTTTGTTTGGACATGTAGATGTTGTCAGTGCATTATTAGATCATGTCAATTTATGGTCAATATTTGTTACTTGCTCTATATTGATGCCTTTATATACTTTATATAAAATCTTAATATGGTCAATAAATAATTGGAGTAAACATCCAATAGCACAAAATCTTGCAATTTATTGTAACAACAATAATAATAACAGAATGTCATGGACTACGGTAGCTTCTGATATTAATGTAGAATATCAAAGGTTATATATTAAACTTAGAATTTTATTTATTTAATATATTTCTTTGGAAAGTGACTAAATCATTTATATTTTATTTTAGAATAGATAAAACAATAATTACTACAAATAGTATAACATCCATAATAGCCACTGATAATTGGATAATTAAAGTTTTACCTTATAAAATAATGGTTGCTCATCAAAATGATACAGCTTTAATAGTTAATAAAAGTGATACTCATGAAATGTCACCTTTGACAAGAGGAGAAGTTCAATTTATTAATATTGAAGTAAATTTTTAATTACAAATATAACATTCTATAAATATCAATAGCATGTAATATATTAATTAAAAATTAATTAATAATAATAATTTATGTTTTTATAAAAAGAATTTTCATATATAAGTAAAACTATTTTGATTTATTTTAAATTTATTTTTTTATTATATTTTATTATAATCAATCTTCATTATTATACAGGTAAAACCTACTAGACCAGGATCACAATCTTTTGATATAAGATTAAATGTATTTGACTTTAAAAATCTTCAAGATAAAGTATCTCGTCCTATTATCATATTACAGAATATTACATTTCATAAAACTTTACTTGATAAATTTATTGATAATTTTAAAGAACAAGTACAAGAAAATCCATATTATGAATATACAGAGGTATTTTATTTATTATAAATTTAATATTGTATTTGTGATTGAATGAATTATTGTTGTTGTATAAAAATATTTAAAGGAATTAGGTCAATGTATAGGATGTATGCAAGCCTTATCAAATATAAAATTGAATAAACAATGTAGTAGTGGTATAGGAAGTGGAAATCTTGAAGATTGTATGGTATGTTATTGTCGTCCAATGTGGTGTATAGACTGTATGGCAAAATGGTTAATATATAATATATATAATAAATATATTTAATTTTTATTTTGTAATACAAATATATTAATGAAAATTATATTATTATAGGTTTGCATCAAGACAAGATGAAAATGCACCTGAAACATGGTTATCTTCTAAATGTACCTGTCCAGTATGCAGAGCAAAATTTTGTATTTTAGATGTATGTCTTATACAATCTACTTAAATGTAAAAAATAATATCCTAATGGAATTATTTCTTATTTTAATTACAAAACTATATTCTATCTAGAAACAATACATAATAATAATAATATACAAAAATAATTTTTAATATTATTTATTATGTTTTGTTAATTAGAATAAGTAAATGAAAATATAATGAAATGTATTTTTCATAGAGCATAGTGTGATATATTCATGCCTAAATTTCTAGATAAAAATATTAGTACACTATAAAAAAATAAAGAATAACATTTTTATTTATTAAGATTTATATTTAAGATTATAATTATACTTATATATATATATAAAGATTTTACATAAAATGTTAAACTAACAAATAAATTATATGGTTTTAAATATTTTAATAAAATACAAAACTAATGGTAATATAAAATATATTTTATAATTATTTTATAATTATTAGAAATACTTTGAATTATTATAATTATGCTACCATTAATCTAGGTGCAATATTCATAGCCATAAGTTCTTGGAAAAGTAATTTTGCTGCATATGGTAATCTAATTTGAGAAATTTGTGTTTTGTTTTTACATCCTTTACATTCAAATGTATTATTTCTTAAATTTGCTATTGCAATTAAACCACAAAAATTACAGATATGTATCCGATATGGATCTGAGACTTCAAATAAACGTTCTCTTAGAAATTGTGCAGCTCCATGAGAAATTTGACAATCGCGTTCCATTTCACCAAATCGTAAACCTCCATCTCTAAATTTATATATTAGATATATGAATATGAATAATTACATTATATATTAAAAATATGAATATATAAATGATAATAGATATAAAATAAAAATTATATATAATTTACCTTGCTCTTCCTTCCATAGGTTGTCTAACTAAAATTTGTACAGGTCCTCGAGCTCTACTATGAATTTTATCATCCACCATATGCTTTAAACGTTGATAATAAGTAGGTCCTAAGAAAACTTGAGCATTTATTTTGCGGCCTGTATGACCATTATACATAACTTCATTTCCTCTCAATTGATAACCATATTCTTGTAAAAGTGTAGAAATTTTCTGTACATTTACAGCATCATTAAATGGTGTAGCATCACCAATTTCACCTATAGAAACATATTATAATCAATTTATTAAATATACTTATTAAATTTTTAATATATTATGTTGTAATTAAAGATAAAAACATAAATACCTTTATTAGCAGATACTTTTCCTTGTATACATTCAATTAAGTGACCAATAGTCATACGTGATGGAATAGCATGAGGATTAATTATAATATCTGGTGTAAGACCTTCACATGAAAATGGCATATCCTCTTGTCTATATTGAATTCCACAAGTACCTTTTTGTCCATGACGTGAAGCAAATTTATCACCGATTTGTGGAATACGAACGCTGCGTACTCTTATTTTACAAAATTTATATCCTTCACTATTCAATGTCAACATTACTTGATCAACTATACCAGTTTCACTATTACGTAAGAAAGTCGATGCATCTCGTTTTGTAAAACGTTTCGTTGTACTATCCAACTGTAATTATTTTAAGATGTAAGAAGATATAAATAAATTTTTATTATTATATAAAAATATATACCTCATCATCTGCTTCTGGAAGAGTAATAGTTTTACCTATAACTACATCATCTCCAGATACACGAATTCCAGGAGCAATAATTCCATCATCATCTAATTTATCATAAATAGCATTGCGCATCCCTTGACAAGTTTGTCGTGTAGGTTTTTCAAATTGTTCTTCTTGATCTCCAATTCTCTTAGATTCTGAATCTTTATAAGATCTATAAAATACAGATCGAAAGAAACCTCTTTCAACAGCACTAGCATTTAAGATAACACTATCTTCTTGATTATAACCAGTATAACATAATATAGCAACTATACTGTTAATTCCAGCAGGTAATTCACGAAATCTAAGATATTCCATAGATCTAGTAGTTACTAAAGGTTTATGAGGATAATATAATACATGTGCTAAAGTATCCATTCGAACATGAAAATTTGTAATATATACTCCCATAGCTTGTTTACCCATAGCACTTTGATAGGTATTTCTTGGACTCTGATTATGATCAGGAAATGGAATAATTGAGGCACATACTCCCAAAATCATTGCTGGATGAATTTCACAATGTGTATATGTTGTACAATATGCATATTCTTTTTCTTGTCTCAAATCTTCAGGTGACATTGCAATCATAACAGTTTCTTCTTCTAAAGTATCAATGTATTCAACAACTCCACTACCAACTAATTCTTGCCAGCCATCATTATTATAATCTCTTTCTTTTAACATATCAATATGTCTTTTCTTCAACAATAGATTTTGCCCTTCAACAATTAATAAAGGCCTACTAATTCTCCCAGCATCTGTATATATTCTGATTTCACGATCCCTAATATCTCTTATCATAGATACTTCTGATACAATAATATCCATTTGTCTTCTTAATTTACGTAAAGTAGCCATTAATTGATCTGGGTCTCTGTGAATGCCAACCCAACAACCATTTACAAATATTTTTGTTGCATCAGCTATTGCACTTGGTGCAATTTCTTCTAAATTTTCCATAGACCATTCCTCCAAGAATTCAAGAATTGGTGAAGGTTGAGATCCAACACTTATATATGCCATTAATGCCAAATTTTTTACTAGACCAACAGCAGCACCTTCAGGAGTTTCTGCAGGACATAACATACCCCATAATGTATTATGTAATTGACGTGGTTTGGCTAATTTTCCATCTCTTCCAATTGGAGAATTTACTCTTCTTAAATGTGATAATGTTGATGCAAATGTTAACCTATTTAATACTTGTGATACACCAGCTCTAGCTTGATGTGCTTTTTTTTGATCACCCCAATTACCTGTAGCAAGTGAGTATCTTAAACCATCAGTGATAATTTTAGTTTTTATAGCAAGTTCAAGATTAAAATCTTTTCCTCTATCAATGAATTTTTGTGCATACAATCTCACTTCTTTCATTAAATTTTTAAATAATCCTCTAAATAAGAATGCTAGTAATGGACCAGCTAAATCTAATCTTTTATTTCCATAATGATCTCGATCATCTAATTCTCTTCGACCTAAAGAGGCTGATAATAATCGATGTACCATATAACCAAGAAAATAAGCTTTTTTAGTTTCACAAAAATCACTTATTCCTACATGTGGAAGCATTTCTTTTTGTAAAATTTCTCTGGCATACTTAATACGTTTTTCTTTAGTTACTCCAGGTCTTGCACCTCTAGTACCAATAAAATTTAAAGCAACATTTTGTTCTTGTATTACAAATGCTTCATCTAAAGAAGGTTTCACCATTTCCATCATTTCAGGATCATCAAAATCATATATAATGTGTTCTAAAATATCACGATCAGCTACAAATCCAAGTGCACGAAATACAATCATAATAGGAATTTCTTGTTTAATATATGGAATAATTGCAATAATACGTTGACCTATAGCAGATTTTTTAATACTAGCTCCACTTTTTGCCATCATATTAATCCATAATGTAGATGTAGGTCGTGAACTATGTTCTAAACAAGATCGAATTTCTGATTTATATGCATATTTACCATCTTTCATACTAAAAACATAAACAGTATTTGTTGCCATTTTTTCTTGTGCAATAAGTACTTTTTCTGATCCATTAATAATAAAATAACCTCCAGGATCCAATGGACATTCATTTAATTCTGTTAAATCACGATCAGATAAACCAGCAAGTAAACAATATTTTGATCTTAACATGATAGGAATTTTTCCTATAAATGTTTTTTGATGTTGTGTTTCAATAGGATCTTCTCCATCTTTTACAATTGTTTTAGTTATATCTACATATAGTGGTGCTGAATAAGTTAAATTTCTAAGTCTTGCCTCATTAGGCATCATAGGAGATGGAGCTCCATCTTTTTCCCAATGTGTAGGTTTTGATAAATAAATTTGTTCAAATTTTAATAAATGTCTAACTGGATTTTCTATTTCACCTGAAGTATGTTGTGCTTCTGCTTGTAAATCAATTTGTGGAGAATCTTCAACAATTCTTTGGACTGACATTTCAATAAATTCATCAAAACTATCAAGTTGTTGCCGTACAAGACCTTTTTCATCAAAGTAAGCATTAATAACAATCCAGCATGCTTCCTGCCAAAGTTTTGATGAAATTTCTTCTGCATCTTCATCATCATATTGATCTAAATAAAAATATATTTAAGATATATTATTATTTTCAATTAATAATTTTATAATTTATAAAAAGAATATAAGATTAATATAATAATATTATAATCTATAAAAGAATATAAATTGAAACAAGTTAAAAAGTAAAAAAAAAAAAAAAAAAA
>NW_006263367.1:25422-30626 GCF_000469605.1 Apis dorsata
TAGAATATTATATTGCATTTTAACGTTTATTATGTTTACTATATTGCATTATTAATGTTAATCTTTCTATATTTTTTCATATTAATATAAACATAAATCTTTACCTTCTTCAAGTGAATACATTTTCTTATTTATTATATACAACGTCACAAATACTGCAAGTACAAAACTTCGCTTAGTGTAATGTCATGAACTATTTCTCATATCTTACTGTAAGATATTCGTATATATGTTAGAATAATGAGTATGTCCTTTCTTTTCATTGGTCTATTATTTATTTACATGGTAATATGTTAACTGCAATTTTACTATAACTTATATAGTTCGGAAATTAAATAACTAAATATTTAAAGAATAAATCAACATTAGATTATGTTTAAATATTCATTTTTGATATTATAAATTTCTAAAATCGATATTTTTAGATTTCATCAAAATCTATCAATTGATAAAAAAATAAATAAAAAATAAATAATTTTTTAAATTTTAAAAATATATTTATGAAAATATAAAAATATACAATAATAATATACAATATAAATTACAATACAATATTACAAATACAATATAAAAATATAAATTATTATTCTTAATAGTTATATTATATCATCGCCATCTTAAAAAATGCAACTTCTATTAAATATAACATTTAATAATATTATTTTTTTTAGAAAATGTTGAAAATATTAAAATTTCTTAAATATCAATAATAAAATGAATTATTTAAAGAAAGTCGATAAAATTTTTTCTTTATATTATATTAATCTATGCAACAAATTGTAACTCTTGATATAAAATAAGTAAATGAAATAATGAGATATATATAGCGTCAAATGTATTTTATAAATACACTCTAAATCTTGAACTATAAAAATACATTATAAATTAACATTTCATTAAAATTATATGATATTATGATAAGTTCTTATTATTTTATATTATGAATATATTATGATACAATTATGAAGAATTAATATTTATATTAGTATGTTTTAAGAATGCTTTATAAAGTTACAAACGAAAAACGACAAACAAATTTTTGATAATTATTTTTTGACAGAAAGCTTCAAAATTTTTTATTTTTATTCAGGCTTTCATTTATTTAAATCTATTGATTTAAAACATTTGCATCATATCAAACTATAATTATGTTTTATATTGTTCTAGAAATACATTATAAATGTAATATCTATTATTTTTTATTATTTTATTTTATTATTTATTTTGTATAAATTATTATTAATTTTTAATATATAAAATATTATTAATTTTATTATTAATTTATTATAAATTAAAATATATAATTTTGAAAAAAAATAATAAAAGTTTATTTAATTGACATCTAATATTTTGTGAAAATATAAATAATTGTAAACGAAGAAAAAAAATAATTGTAAACAATAATAAATAATGGGGCAAGAACAGAAATAAGATAAAAATATTGAAATCAACAATATTTTCAAAATGCCACAAATGAAATATACAAAAAAAGAATAGAAATAAAAGATATAATGAAAGAAAAATAAAAATAGGGTAAGAATTGACAATTAGCATTATTAAAAATTCTTTCTGTAGTAGTATATAAGGTGATGCTTATTTTCAATTCCTACTCTATCTTATCTTGTTTTTAAAGATGTCTTTTATATTCAAGAGATAGCGCTATCTGTTAATTCTAATTTTATTTCTATACTTTTCTCATTATTTTTTGTCCTTTCTCTATATGTTTCATTTATGATATTTTGGAAAATGGCGTTATTTTCAATATATTTATTTTATCTCTATTCTACCTAAATATTTTTATTTTATTCCACTATTTGCTCATCTATAAATACTTATTTTAAAAAATGTGCTTAAGAAATGATTTCGATATCTAATTAAATTTACTGCTTTTTAAAATAAAAATAAAAATATATTAAGACGTATAAAAATAATATATATTATATATAAATTTATATAATTTCACTTTTTAAATTACTTTAGAATATATATAATAGGATAAATTATTTTATAAAATATTTATTATATACATAAATATTATTAAATATTATTAAATATTTATAATTTATAAGAATTAATTTAAATATTATATTAATTTAAGTATAATATAAGTAGTAATAATTAAAATAAGTTTTGGATAAAATAGTGAAGATATATTTTGAAGTAAAATATTGAAATCTAAAATATTAAAATTTTGATTATTTTCAAAAGTAAATTAGAATAAATATTATTAGTTATAAAATTATTACTTTTATCACTCGGATCCCGATTTCCACATTGACGGTAATTTAAGGTTCCATTTCTTTTTTTAGGAACATATCCTGGTATATATAAACTGGGTACATCTAAGCGTCCAGTTGATATAAGTTTGTTAAAATCTTGTTCTAAGTTATAAGCAATTGGACCTAAATATAGAATTATAAAATAAATGCATTAAATTCAATATATTTATAAAAATTATATATTTTTCATTTACCTTTAAAATGCAATAAAAATTGAATACATGCTCCATTATATAAAACTTTAGTTTTTCGATTATCTATAGATAACATCCAATGAGGAATTCCCATAATTTTTCTTACATCTTCTAAAAATTGTGCCCTATAAAAATGTTTGAATAATGAATAAATTGTAAAAATATTTGTATTTCGAAATTTTAATAATAAAATTTTAGAATAATGAAAAAAAAATAAAAAAAGATAGATAAAATAATGTTGGATATGTACTTACGCTACAAAACGTGGTGGTTTTCTTATATTTACATATTTTACAATATCGTTATCAGGTTCAATATTAGCACACGCAAATTTATTACTTCCAAAATTTTCATCAAAAACAACAATAGATCTTCCCATTGCAGATACTGCTCCTGCTAATGGAAAATTTGAATCTGTAAAAACTTGTCTTTCCAATCCTATATTAATGGGACCTAATCGACCTGATATATCTCCTACATAACATCTAAGCGGTAAATCAGGACCGCATTCTTGTTTATATAGATCATCCTATTAAAAAAATTATTTTTATTAAAATAAAAATTTTATATAAATAGGAATACATAATTCTGATTAATACATTTAAAGGATCAGCTAATTGTGTAAAATAAGGATTCCACACATATCCACCAGCTACACATCTAGTATCCTTTATTTTAACAGCTGCATCTACTCCAACAGGATTTACATATATTGCCCAATTGTGATTTTTTGTCTATAATGAAATATTTTAATTTAATTCAGAATTTATTATTAATTTTTTTTCAACTTTCTTAATAAATGTTTCAATTAAATTTTATCTACAATATTATTTTTTATATTATAAATTTTATCTTACAATATTACGATCATATTTTCCAGGATGTCGTAAATTTACTTCAATTATTGTTTCACTTTGACCTCCATCTTGATGAATAAGTTGTGTCTGTAATAATTAATGTTAAATCATATTTTATATTTTATTTGTATTTATATTTCTAATACCATTCTTATATAGCCATATGCAAAACCTTGTGGATGATGAAAAGAAGCAATTGCTCTTAATTCTATGGCTTCAGATGGTGAATATCCTCTTTCTATAGTTGAACAAGCCCATCTTAAAAAAAAAAAAAATAGAGATAGATATACAGAATATTCAAACAAAATAAATAGAATTAAGAAACAAATAAACAAAATAGAAAAAAAATTTAAAAACTAATTTTATAAAATAAAATAACTACCGTAAATTTTTTTTTTTTTTATGAATTACAATACTTCGACCTAGTATACTTGTTGGTCCAAATAAAGAAAGCATTGTATCATTAAATGTTTTCATATATCTTTTTTTATTTTCTAAAGTCCCAAATTTTCCACTAAGATCACCCATTTCATATTGATCACTTGTTCCTTCTTCTGGAAATGGTATGTTACTAACATTAACATTTAATGGATTCCAATGTCCATACAAGGATGTACTTTCACATGGAAATTCTAAATCTTGTTCAATTGGAGTCTAAAATATATAAACTTTTATTAAAATATAGATTTATTAAAATAGAAAAGAGATTCTACTGCATTAGTATTACCATATGTACATGATATCCACTCATTTTTTCATCTAATCCATCAAGATTTATTTCTAGATTTGTAACATCATATTCATTTTGTTGTATAAATTGTAATTTTCCTTTCAACAAAATAAATTCTCCATTTCCAAACCAATCTTTCACTATAGCTTTGCGACGATATGTTTCACTAATTCTATATAAAAATATTGATATCTTAGTTATGTTAGTAAAAAAATTTGATATTAGAAATATTTTTGATTAAATTTTTTTTTATAATTTATATGGAATTACATTGAACATGCTAATCTTTCTCCTCTTGCGCGAGGTCCATTATCATCATAAATCACTAAACTTTTACCCAATATATTATTAGGACCTGATAAAGCTAGCATTGTATCTGTGAAGAGTTTTCGACTTATTAGAGTTCCATATAATTTTTTACCAGCAATATCAATTGTATTATGTCTTATAAGATCTCCTACACGACATAATGATGTTTCTAACATTGAACAATATTTAGCATAATCTGAATTCCATTCTACCTAATAAATTGAAGTGATATTTTTAAAAATATAATATTATAAATAATGGAAAATTATAATATAAATAATTAATATTGTACTTGATTAATTACTATACTTTATAAGGATTATAAGGTTCACCAGTACTTAAACATCTATCCATCCAGCTATAATAATCTTTGCCTGGTGGATTATCATGAACCATCCATCTAAATATTAGTTGATTTATTAAATTGTTTAAATTATAGTTAAATTAATTTTTGTTATAAGGATTTTTGATAATAAATTCATTAAAATATCATACCTATGATATCCTGAATTATTTAAAGTATTACCATCTGCATGAATTAAATTTTCAATTATAATAGTAGTATCCATTTGAGGTTCATTTTTTGGTTGGCGAAAAATTATTTTTCCAACAATTGGATATCTATATATTACTTGTGCAGTTACGATTGGCATTTCTCCAGTATTATCTGGTAAATAAAGATTTATAGTGCCACAGATCCATGGCATGATACTTTGATTATCAGTTTCATTATATCTGTTTTGAAAAATTTATATTTTATAACTATGTAAATAAGAATAAAAATAAAATAAAAACTTTATAACTGTTTAAATAAAAGTTAAAATGAAAAAAAAAA
>NW_006263367.1:30869-55512 GCF_000469605.1 Apis dorsata
TACACTATACATTCCTGAAAGTGGAAGATATGTATCCCAATAAATTCCATTAAGTTTAGCACTTCCTGGTAAGATATCATAATGATAGAATCCTTCTTTACGTCCTTGAAGTTTCCCAGAAAGATCACCAATGGCATACTGATCTTGAGTTCCAAATCCTTTGTATAATTATTCCATTAATATTTGAATACAATTATAATTATATTTATTATATTATCAAATTATAATAAACATATTATATTGAAAAAATTGAACTAAAGAAACAGTTTAATATATTTACCTGCAGGTGGTATTGTCATCATATCAATATTATTTGGATTATACATTTGTTTAGTTGTATTGCATAATTCAATAGTAGTACTTGAAATTTTTATTGGATCTGGAGGTAATTCATGAATACTATATGACTTTATTTTAGTAGCATAGCGTAATTTTGTTTTTAAATCATTGATTGGTGTTAATGATACATTAATCCATGTTGGGTAAAATGGAGTTATTTGAGTTAATGATATTTCTCCTTTGATACCATGAGAATTAATTAAAGTTCTAAATTCAAAGTTCAAATTCAAAATAATTTAAATCAATAAGAATGAAGAAAAATAAAAATACTGATATTTTATAATAATATATGAAAGATAGTTTGATAAATGTAATATATTTAAATAAAAGATATAAAAAAATTTAAATTATAAAATAATATAGATAATTGTACTTACTTAGCAAAGATAGGTTTTCTGTAATTAATCTTACTACATGTTAAAAAGGAATTTTTATGTTTTGGATGAAATATGACTAAATATAATTGACGATAGGGTTCAAGCAAATCAATAGGTAGTAGAGATAATTTTGAATCCTTTTCTAAAGTTTTATATCTATTATGATGATCTACAGCTACTTTTATTTTGCCTAAACGTATATCTATATCACCAATTGCTTGACCATTACCCGCATTATCAGGATCAAAAATAGTTTGTAAAATGTTGCAACTTGATTTATCTGAATAATAAATAAGAATAGATATTTAGTGAAAATATATTATTAGTTTATAAATTATTGAATGATGAATTTAATCTAATTTATAAGAAAGTTATACCTTTACTGATGTCAAGAATATCAGTTACATAAATTTTCCAATAATGTTCTGTATAGTTTGTACCTCGTAATTTTTTATTATTAACGTGATATAAATCTACATAAATTATCGTATCACTAATATCATTATCACCTAACCATCGAAACCAAATACTTCCTGCTATAGTATCATAAAAGCGTACTTCAGCGAATTTTTCTACATTATTTTCTAATACCTAAAAATTCAGAAAATTATAATATTTCAAAAAGATTTATATTTTAAAAATTACCGTTATTGAAGCACAAATGGTTCTATCTGAATATGCATCTTCAAATATTAAACTTTTGCCCCATAAACCCATTTCTCCAGTTAAACTAATCCCTGAAATTTCTGTAGATCCTGTTTCATTTCCGGGTATAACAAGTGGTCCAATAAGTTCTGTTAAGTTGATGATACTACACATTTAAAATTGCAATTTTTAAATGAGATATGTGATTATATATCGAAAATAAACTTTTTGTAAAAAATGGGAAAAATTTTTCCAACCTTTTTCCAATATATTGTCTATTACATCTATCGTTTATAAGTGTATAATCGACAGGAAATTCAGTAATTGACCAAAACCATTGTTGTTCCGGATATTGCAAAGTTGTTTCGAGTGAAAATTGAATTTTTACGGATGTTTCTGTGGCTTTTTCAAATTGAATTTCTCCATGAAGCCCGCCAGAAGAAATATATGAGACAAGATGTAACGAATATGCAATATTAACTATAAAGAAATAAATAAACTATAAAGAAATAAAATTAATAAAAAAATTATTAATATGATTTAGACACAAAATATGATTCAAACTTATATTAAAAAATTGGAAAGAATTTTGAAAAAAATTTAATTTTTTTAATAATTATTATTATTGTTAATGAGAATCGGTAATTATTATTCTGAATGTAATAAAAGATATAATGATTTTACGATTATTTTATTATTATTATTATATTCTCAGTTTAATTATTTTACAAATTTTATTTATATTAAAGAAAATAATATTATTTTTTTATTATTTATGAATAATATTCAACAATATGTGAAGATATAAATGTATTATTTCTTTATTCTAATTTTTTATATTTAAAAATCTCGAATACATATTCTAGAATTTCAAACAAAATTAAACGATAAACTTAAATTAATAAAGTTATTAAAATAAAATTAAAAATATATTTTCTTTATATAATACTTTCACTCACCATAATTTAACAAGAAAAACCACCACATTTTGTTTTATTATAAAATAGTATTTAAAAACATTTTTCTAAAAATAATTTGAGTTTTAACTTTTGTTTTAATACAAATAATTTGTGATCTAAACTATACTACGTCAGACTATTACCTTGTAATGAAAACCAGTCAAGGCACGTTGTCTTTACTTTCTTATTTCTTTGAACGATATGGTGGGAGTACCGTGAAGGCGAAAAATGGTACACAACTTTCCCATTGAGGAAGTACATGAAATCATAGATTATAAAAATATCTAACAAAATAATTATTATATATTGCATTATATTGCACATTGTATATTAATAAACTAACAATTTATTTATCTATAAAATAATTGAAGTAAAAAAATATATTTATTTAATTTTTTTCTCTTAAATATATATATATATAATATTAGTAAATAAAATTTTATAATAATTTATATTAAATTAATTATAATAATTTATTGTATTTATGGTGTTTATCTTTCTAAAATGATTATAAAATAAAAAAATTTTTAATAAAATGATATTATACATAAATTTTACATTTTATTATTTTTATGTTTTTATTTTTATTATTATTAATTATATGATTAATGTATTCTTATTAAATAAAATTATTTTTCTTAACTGATTTTTTGGATCAATTTGAATATAAATATATTAGAGTTAAATAATTGAAAATTAATATATTTTTATCATTTTAAAATTATAATTAGAATAATAGTAAAATATTAAGTAATTAGTAAAATATCAGTATAGTAAAATATTAAGAAATTTTAAACTTTTTGAAAATGGAAATATTCATACAAAATAGTTACAAAGTTAATAATTTATTTAGATGAATTTATATAGATGAATAAGATATGATTGATAAAAATGATTAAATTTTATTAAGAATGAAAGAAAATACTATGTTAAATAATGATGGAAAAACGAGTTTCGTTGTGAAAATGATCACGGTATATAATGATCTTAAGCCAGATTTTATTATTAAGTCGAGCCATGTAAATAATTAACGATTCTATTGTAGTTTATTATTAGAAATGGATATACAGATATTTTTTTAAGCAATAGACAAACATTGCTCTTTTTATAAATAATCAATAGTCAATTTTATACTAAAGATATATACTATATATCTTTAGTATAAAATATATACTATAATCCATTTTTTATTTTGTTTGCTATTTGATTTTTTACTTACCATTTTTTATTTAATATTTAAGAAATTTTCTTTTATTTATTTCTTTCATCACGAAAGAATGATACAATTATAATATTTAATAGTATATTGATTATGCAAATACATATTTTTATGAACATCTTGAAATATATTAAAGATTTTAAAATTTTACCTCATTTATTAAATATTTAATTTATTTTAGATATTTTATATATTTTTGTACATAACTTTCCTCGAATATATAAATATTATTAATATACTTATGCAATATTCTTTTAATTAATTAATATTGTGTATACTTATTAAATTCAGAAATTATAATTATTATATTATTAATATTTTTGAAATTATAATTATTAATATTTTTGAAATATATAATAAAGAAAAATAATAAAACATATTGAAAATTTGATAAGGTATTCAGAATACGTTAATGTTTTCTGATCTCAAATATCGGTCAGATATTTTTAGTAACCACGTGTTTTGATCATTCCGGTGCATAAACCGGAAATTTATATTACATTTGAAAAATATTCGACTATTAAACATTTTATTTTTAATATTAAAGTGATAATTTTTTTTTTTAGAAAATGGTTAGAAAATCATATTTACTTAACATTTACTTTACATGTTAACAAATTGTTATAATTGTATTTTTCCACAATTTTTGCTACACTTTTCTAATATAAATCAAATTATCACGTTTGTAATTCACGGTAAAAAATAAACTTTACAATTTGTTAAAGAAAATTTTATTTTTAAACAACCGCAAAAAATTCTTTTTCATTGATGCAAAAAGGTAAAAGTAATAATACAAAAATTAAACAATATGATTGATATTATCATATCACATTCATATTTGTTTTAGTGCCAAGAAATTATTTATTATCTTTTTTACTGCAAATTTTTTTAAATAATAAAAGAGAATAATAATTGAAAATACCGACTATATAAATTAACATTAAATTTTTCTTCAATTGAAACGACAAGAAATTTATTGAAAAGGAAACTAAAAAAAATTTTCAATTAAAATTAAACTTTAAAAAATGAAATTAGTTATTAATCGATCCAATAAATAATTTTTCCAAAATTTATCACGTACAAGAATTAGAAATGAATAAAAGGAAAAAAAAAATATATATATTTTTCAATTTATCCATCTCCATTACAATCGATACAGAAATTACTTAGAAATATTTTATCTCATTAATTTATTTGTCATAACGAAGACAGCACGAAGAAAACGACAAACGTGAGATAGAAAATTAATAACTTAGGAGGAATTGGAAGACACTTCCGCAACGATGGCCGCAAAATGGTGACGGAAGAAAATTTCTTCCAAGCGTCAGATATCGAGGAAGGCTTTAACCTGGTGCATAATCACCACTTTCCTCTATCCTTGACTCATATATATATATTTTTCCCCCGAAAAAAAGTATATCTGCGAAAAAGGGCCCAGCGGCCTCTTCACGGTTCTTACGATCTCTCGGCAAACTGTTTTAGTCGAAACGTTGAAAGGGTTGCTATTTTGAGGTGGCTCGCACTAAATATGGTCAGATAGGCGTTGGCGTTGTACCCGGGCAAGGCACCCCTGCTCAAGCAACGGTGACGTAGTGGGGGAGATGAAGCAAAGTTACTTAGACAAGTTCACTTCTATGATTCGGACAGTTGGTTCGTTCTGACCATCTCGTACCATCCTCTTACAAACCAACTGTAGACATGGTAAGTAATCGAGCAATAATCGTGATCGCTTCATCGTGATGATTTTGGATGATTAAAATCGGATTTCCTCGGGAAAATATTCGGGATTCCCGTTGTTCCTTCCGTAGAATTTTTTTTTTCCTTTTTTTCTCTCTCTCTCTAAAAACAAAAAAGTGAGGATATCACGGAGAATGTTACGCGTCGAATACGTGAAACATGGTGGTGGAAACATGTTCGACCTGTTTGCAAAAGGGTAAATTTTGGAAAATTAGACGAATCGTATATTGTAAACTGTGTCTGGGATTATATGTATATATGTGAATGGGATTCATCAGAGTGCAAAAATTTGCACGAAATATACAATATTTTGTGTTTTAATGAAGTGTAAACAGTGATCTTTAATTAGATTTTTGATCGTTTCCATTTTTTAATTGGATATATTTATTATTTGCTTTGTTCCATTCCGTGCGTTCCATTTGTTACACGCAGCTTTGGATTTTAATTAATCAAATTTTTGACTTTGGATTTCGATTATTATTTTTCTATAATAAAATTGTAACTTTAGAACGTTAAATCAATAGGAAATATGTCATATATTCAATAGTGATACACCATTGGATTTGAAAATTTTTCAATGGAAAGATTTTAAATTTAATCTTAATAAAAATTTACTGTTTAATTAGTCTGTAAAATTTCTAATAATCAATTCTTGATACAATTCATGTTTGAATACAATTTATTTTAATTATATGTAATTAGATGTAGTTGAAATTCTTTTATTTTTTTTTTTCTACATGAACGATATCATAGAATCGAGTTCACTTTGTCTTATAAGATCTATAGTTGTTTATTTGTTAGATATATATTATAAAAATAAGAGAATTACGTAAGTGCATAGTAACTCGAGAGGCTGTACGGGATAAACGGTCTATATTTGTCTTGGCTTATTTTCAACTATACTATGGATGATAGAAGGACCCTATTTTTAACTTTTATGAGCAACGCCTTCCGAATTTTCTTTGATGTTATTCAAGCTAGCTCACTCTTAGCTAAATATTAGATAATAATTGGAATACTTTTGTTATATAATTTCAATTATAATTTCATAAATGTCCATTTACAAACAATTTGTATTAGATATTTTATTTTTATTCTTTCATCTTTTTATTTTATATATTTTGAAAAATTGCAATATTTATAATTATTGATTTACAAGATATATAGATGCGACTTGCATATTTTTTTATTAAAAAATTGCCAAGATTTATTTATTATAAAAAAGATTGCATATTTATTGTTACAAGTTTTGTATAAACATTGTAAACATAATATAATGTATTAATTAAAAAGACACAAAAAAATAAAGTATTTTCTTTTTTACAAATACTTTTTGATCTTACCCAAAATGGAGAAATTAAATTTAAATATCAATTTAATTTTTAAAGAAATTTGATAAATTTTTCTTCTCCTAGAAGAAATTTATAATAATGTTATTCGAGTGATACACGAAATTACGATGAATTTTAGGCGGATAAAGAGAAGAAGAAGAAGACTAAAAAGAAGGAGGAGGCAGCGCCAGCACCTCCTCCACCAGAACCGGAACCAGAACCGGAAAAGCCACCAACCCCAGCACCAAGTACACCCAAAGAATCTGGCTCAACTCGAGCAAGTAGTCGGGGTAGCCGCAAAGCTAAACGCGCTGGATCCAGCGTGTTTTCTATGTTTACTCAGAAACAAGTTGCCGAATTTAAAGAGGTAGATCGAAATTTTACACGAATAATTATTATTAGACTCTAAAACTTAATTTTTAAATTCATAAATCTTAAATTCGAAATTCGAGGCTCAAAATACTTTTTTCCCTCCATTTTTTTTAAATTCATTTTTCAAAAAATTAAATTTCTATGTTTAATTTTGTCATTATAAAAATTATTATACTGATCATATTAAGACGAGTTCAAAAATTTGAATACAATCTCAATTATTTGTTATTTACTTTAGAGTTTCAAATAAAAGTATTTTACAATATATTTGATCCATAATTTTTATTGCTGTGAACATACAGAGAAATTGATCATTTGTATGATAAAGAATAATATTTTTTATTGATTACGTTCACCAGGCATTCCAGCTTATGGATCAAGACAAGGATGGTATAATTGGAAAGAACGATCTTCGTGCCACTTTTGACAATGTTGGCCGTCTGGTCACTGATAAAGAGCTTGACGATATGCTAAATGAAGCTCCCGCTCCTATCAACTTTACTCAGTTATTGAATCTCTTCGCATCTCGCATGTCGGGATCAGGTAATATATATAGCTATATATTCACAAAGAGATATGAACACTTATATGAATTTTCTAATTTAGCTGAATAATTTAGAAATTAGGTTCCTCTGATAATTATTCAATATTTTAATAATACTATTCTTTTTGATTCTCAGGTCAGGATGACGATGAAACCGTAGTCGCTGCCTTCAGTACCTTTGATGTCAATGGTAAAATTGATGGTGAAAGGTAAGTGATTATTCTTATCGTAATTAAAGCATAAATTTATGCTTTTTAATCCCTTGTAGTCGAGAGATAACTTTCTTAATAGGTGGAAAAATTGGAGATTCATTATATTACTTTAATGTTGAGTTAAACAAAGCTTTGATAAAGTTCATATTTTTGCAATTGATTTCAGATATTTCACTTGACATTTATAATTCTCCATATTCCAAAATATATACAAATTGTTAATATATTTGTAGGTTATATTTAGAAAGTATGATATGCTATTGTAAGCAATTTAGAGATTAAATGAAGCGAGACGAAGATAAAACTTTACCGCCATCTGGTGTAAAAATAAATAAATAAATTGCACTATTTCTTTCAAATGATTTATAGATTGATTTAAAAAATATTTTTACCATCTTCGTAACAAACATTTGAAAAAAAAAATTTCCAAAAGAATGGGACAAATATACTGATATTTTTTCTTCGAATAGATCCGTAATTTTAATCAATATTATTGACAGACAATTCGAACACGTTCTTATAAAAATTGAATATCCCTTTTCTTAGGTTGAGGCACGCCTTGATGACGTATGGTGACAAATTTACCGCGAAGGAGGTCGACGATGCGTATGATAATATGTACATTGATGATAAGGGATTTATCGACACGCAAAGTCTTATTGCAATGTTGACTGGACAGGAGGAAGAGGAGGAATAAATTTAAGTGACTCTCAGCATTAAAAAATTTCTGTTAAAATTCTGTTCACTGAAAACGAAGTCTCGTGTTAGCGTCAGATCCGCTTGATCCGTTTCCAAGTGAGGAAAATCAGATTTATTAGAAGTAAAAATATATACGTTTGTTATAAATATTTTTCTTCTCATTTGTCTCTCGATTATTTTTAAAGATTGATTAAAGATTTTTGCTCTGATAAAGTAATGATTGTGAGAAATGGATAGATGAATGAATAGATTCTTGGAAGTGGAAACAGCGCGTCTGCCGAAAATCGAGGCTTTGAATCTCCATATTATTGTTCATATAATAAAATTATTTTAAAACTTTACAATGATTCTTGTTCTAATTTTGATCCGTCATATATACGTATTATTCAATATTATTACGCATCTTTTCCTTCCAAAATTCTATAAAACAAATTCTGATAACATTAAGTAAAAAAGAATGTTTTTGCGTGTGATTCATTTAGAGAATAATTTTTGTATAATATCAATATCAGCTATTACGTTTCTTGCATTTTGTATTATTTATAAAAAAAACAATAAAACAATGTTTATCAATAATACACATTGAATAAAACATAATTACTTATTACTTCGAATATTCTAGAAATAAATAGAAAATTATATTCTATTTAATTTTTTTTTAAATTTTATTATTTATTTTTCTTTCAACGTGTGTAAGATGCAATCATATGTTATGCAATAATGTGACATAATTTAAAATTAAACTTTTAATTGTGATTACATAATTTTCTGAAAGCCTCTCTGCTTTAAAATTGGCAAAATATCAAATTGTGTGATGATGATAGTCAATTATGTGATTTATAATTAATCATTAGTATAAGTATGTATAGGATATTCATGGAATTCACTTTTGAAAGATCGATTCTAAAGGATTCTAGAAGACGTAAAAATATCGATTGAAACTTATTCATTGAGTTATAAACAATTTTAGAGGAAGGAAGATAGAGATAGAGATCTTTCTGTTATACCTTTTCATTTTGTCCAAAGCAAACTTGAATAAGCTTCAATAGATATTTTTTTATATCAATTTTTACGTTTTGATTTTTAGAATTGATATTCACAATATAATATTTGAACAACTTTTGTATTGCAATAAAATACTCATTATTATATTATAATAAAATAATCGATATTTGCTCTGTGTGCCTTTATTTTATAAAGATATAGAGTATTTTATTTTAACATGGTGTCTTATTTAACAGTAAGTGAAATACAATAATGTAAAAATTTTGCTTTGTAAAATAAATATAATAGTTTAAAAAATAATGAAATTAAAAAAATAATTTTGAATGTATTACAAGACAAAATTTTAATTAATTTGTTAATTAATGAAATTTACTTACTCAAAAACTTACTTGAAATTTTTAAATCAGTCCATTATACGTTATTGTCATTGAATAACATAGTATAGAATTGATTAAAATTATGCACATTTCTTGTTTTTTTTTTTTGTTTAATCATTGCTGCTTTCTTGTTTAAACGATTTATATAACAGGATATTTGGTAAACTCGCGTAATTGAAAACTGGAGGAATTATGTGTCTACTGTTCGTTGTTTCAGCAAAGTGAAATATGACATTGTGGTACTCATGATCTGAAATGTAAAAAGTAAAAAAATATATTATAAATAAGAATTGTGATAATTTCAGTAAAAAAAAAAAGAAAGAATAGAAGAAAAATTAAAATAAATTTTAACATTCTATGTCAAAAATAAGATCTATCTTATATTTCTCGTTAAAACTTCTTTTGACAAAAACAAATTTTTATTTCCGGAATTTTTTAAATGCAAATTAATAGTTAAATAACAATAGTTATTCTTTTTAATTCGCAAAAAATTAAATACTTCTTTTTAAATAAACTGAAATTAAAATAATAACATAAAATAGTAACATAAAATAAATAAAATATTTAAATATAATCAATTATTAAATTATTAAATTCAATATTAAATTATTTATATCAAGAAATTTGGAAATTTGTTTCTAACAGATTAACAATTTTTTTGTGAAAATAAAAACGAATCATTCGAAAGACAAATTTTCCGATCTCGTGAAAAATAATAGTTACTTTGGTGTAAGTCTCAAGGGATATGGGAAAGAAACCGCACGCGGTCAGGCAACAAGCTTTTCTTGCCCTCATGACGACAATTTGCAAATCTTGTCGTAACATTTTCCCAAACTTATCCATCGGTAGATTCATCCATGGTGAGGTATACACGGCCGAAGCTATTTTCGCGCTTTCTTGCGTTATGCAATCGCAACTGTACGTGAACATCCACAACTGGCACATACCGGCGAATAGGTAACATATGAAGGAGATGCGATAAGAGGGGGTGAGATCTGCCTGTTATCAATGTTATTATACACGATATTTATTTGCAATATTCAAAAATAAAGATTTCTTTTGTCGCTAAGTTTGTCGATAAAAAAAAAAAATAAGAAAATAGTAATTTTAATACACAAATAATTAATTAAGTACTAACCAAGATCACTTGATATCCAAGGAAACAGAATAATATACTGAACATTAATATTTGCCCGATCACGATTATTGTGAATATCTCTTCGAGGGTTTCGCAGAAGTCGAGGAGAGCTTGATGCTGTTGAATGTAATTTTTAAACGCGTTGTAACACTCGTCTGAAAAATTTTTCCTCGTGTCGAGGTTTTCTTTCATTTTTAAAATTGGCACATTGGCTATTCTGTATTGTAATATACGAAACTGGCAAGCTACGTTCAGGCACAAGATGCAAAATATATTGTCGAAGCAAAAGTAACAACTGCCAGCCTGGTTTAAAGCAGCGATCTGTCCAAACACGAGAAAAATTATTTTTCGATTCGTCAAAAAGGCGTCAAGAATTGAAATTAAACGTATAAATGGAATAAAACTTTCAAGTTTGAAATATAGATATAGTGCAAATACGTTTTCTTAATTAATTCGAATTGAAATATTGTACACTGTCGAAAAGAAATTTTACAGAAATTTTTATATCAACAAGAAAATGATTAATACCTGTATCGTGTATGCAATTTCATAATACGGTGAAATAGACAATGGCAGGTCCAGATACATGTTAAATATAAGTATCCTATCTGTTTCGTTTCTTCCAATATTTGCTAAAATAATTAGTTGTAATAATATTTAAAATATGTACTTAATTATATAAATAAATTAATATAGTAGAGTATCAATTATCCAAATTTTTATTATTTATTGTTCAGATAATTGATGCTTTATTATATTATATTTTTTATTTTATATTAATTTATTTTGAGATAACATAAATTGAATCTTGACGATGTAACAATTAAATCAAATTAAAAATTGAACTTAAAATTCAATAATTGTAAAGATGAACTTACTCAACAATGGTCTGAACATATACATGAAAATCGAAGATAAAGAAGAAAATGTGAGAATGCAGACGAAATACGCGGTTATTCTCTTCGTATCTTTCACGATTAAGTTTTCCTCTTCATCGTAGTCGTAATGCCAGAAATTTTTCTGCATGTATGTCATTAAACCAAGAAACTTTTTCTGATATATGAATAGGCTGAAAATTTTGAAGAAATCCATGACGAGTCCCAAACCATCGCATGCGATGTAAGTACAGGCCTATAATAATGCGATATTATATTATTGATTCAAAATATAGGATTGAAAAAATTACAAAGTACTTTCCATTGAATATCTTGAAACAATACTCGTGAAAGAACATTAAAGAAAATTAAAAAAAATTCGTATAAAATTTATTATTGACTTAATTTGATTTCTGATGAAGTTTTCAAATTTGGAACTACTTTTGATTTGTACTCGAATTTTACGAAAAATTTGTTATTATAAATATCGATATATTTTTCACAGTTTATTAATTCATTGTTGTTTCATTAATTTTATAAAAAAAGGATAGATCGATAAAATGATCAAAAATAAATTTGTCTCCTTTGCAGCAAAAATAAAAATATATTTTTTTAAATTATCTAAATTTCTACTTCTTAATTAATATTAATTATTAATTAATATTAATTACTTATTACTACTTATTAATTAATATTAATATTAAAAATATCGAAGTTCAGAGCGATATAACAATTTAAAATTATATAAAAAGATTTATATAATTTTGAAAAACAACAGAACTTTGACAAACTTACGCTAAAGTCTCCCCAATTGAAATAAAGTCCTCTTATTTGAACCCATGCAGAGAATGTGATCGCAAGTATAGTATACCCGACCACGCCAATTCTGAACCATTCTTCCAGGCGACTGGTGGTTAACCAAAAGCCAACGACCCTTAGATAGAAAGATGCCACGGTAAAAGCAAGGTCTTTACGATATTTCAAATTCATACTGATCTTCGAACGATCAGATTGCACGACCAGGGATTTATAGGGAGAGCGTTCTATCAATTATCTATCAAAAGTTTCAGAACCAATTGTTTCAACATACCGTCCCTTTCATCTCCAAATATACTTTCATTCGTGTATAACCGACACGTTTATATTCGACTTTAATGATATTCGTGAATTGCCACGAAGAAAATGTATTATAATATATCTATTCGCAAATGCTATCGATATTTCCATAGTATTTTAGTCGTAATGTATATGATCGGTGAGTTATGCATGATTTAGGATACTATGCGTTGCAAAACTCTCCACTGTGGAACTGTATATGGAGGCAATCAAATGTAACAGTGTAACAGAAAGTTCTGGATAGACTAGTTTAGTTCTGGATAGAACTATGTTGATGTTGTATCAGGAAAGAAGAGACATTAATCTGTGGATATTTTTATTATTAATTGTGAAATAGAGACGTGTATATGATATATTTAATTTAGTATAAGTGCATTTGGCAAAGATAGGTTAGGAAGGTAAAATAAAAATGAATTTTCAAGCAAAAAAAGTTAAGGAAGAAGACATTTTTGAAGGTATTTTTGATCTATTATTTAATATTATGCGTTATCTTATTTTGTGTAATCGGAAATAATGTGTTCTCTTTCTTTATAAATCTTCTTTGGGACGTCTAATTTGAATTTAATTCGAAATTTATAAAATAGAGTAATATTGATGTAATGCTTGTAATGTTTGTGAGAATGTATAACAATATTATTTTGTATATTCAAGGAAGAATGATAGATAATGTTAAAAATTAATAAATTTTTATTGCTATAAAACTATATCTCTGTTATTTGTGTTAAACATAGACAAATACAAGAATTTGACTCATATACAGCAACAATATACACTATTGAAATATACATATTAAGAATGTGCCTCTGAATGCTGTTTTAGTAGTGTAAAATATGATGCCGCAGTACTTAAAACCTGTAACAAATGAGGCACACATTCAACTTAAGTCAACAATATTTCTTTTCTTTCCTAAGATTTGTATATTGAGTAAAATATTCTATGTCACAATTTTTAAAAATAAAGTTTTAAATTCATTTAATTATACATACTTGATTAAATTTTTTTGTAAATTTCATAAAACTTTTGGAGTGTAAAATTTTTTGTATACAAGATAATATATATACTATAAAATATATTCCAGTTCTACTTACACTAGTGTACGTTTCCAAGGATACGACGAAAAATCCTTTACCTGTTAAGCAACAAGGTATACCAGACCTCATAATGACGAGCATCAAATCTTTTTTCATCATCCTTCCGCTTGTGGTCATTGGTACCATTGGCCAAGGTCCTCTATTCGCTGCCGTGGCTACGCTCAAGCTCTCTCGTATGATACAGTCGCAACTGTAAGTGAACATCAGCAATTGACATAAGCATACCGTTATATGAAGGCCGAAGATCAAACGTGTTGTGGTAGATGTATCTGCCTGAAAGAAATGATACAATAACTGTTATATAGAATGTAATAGTTAAAAATTTTTTTTTGAATTAATATATTTGTAAATTTTAGAGATCAAAATGAACATAAAAGTTCATATAAAAGTAAAAAAATTCAAGTATGCATTAGAGTGAGATCGTTTTATTTTCATTTCTTTTTATTTGCTTTTTACTTGAAATTGCTTATAACTTGAAATAAGCTTCAATCAATATTTTTGTATTTATTATGATTTCTAGAATTCTTTAAAAAGGTATTGATAATTTATATAAAATCAGTTCGATTTGATTTTTTTTTAATATTTAGCGAATTAAAAATATAAATTAATTGATTGTTCGATTTCTATTAGTCAAGTATTAAAAAGCAGAAAAGTTGTTCGATGATAAAAATTATAAATGTATTAAATTAATAGTTCATATTAATATAACATACTAACCATAAGTACTAGATATCCATCGAGACAAATTAACATGCTGAACATCAAAACTTGCTCTAGGACAATCAAATTGAATACCTGTTCAAGTTTTCTGCAATACGCTATAAGGGCTTGATGTTGGCGAATACACTTCTTAAAAATGGCATAACATTTACTTGCAAAGTAGGACGAGTTCATAATTAATTTCTCTTTTTTCTCTTCTTTTCTAATTACCAAATCTGTTATGTTGGAAATTCTATGTTGCAATACTTGAAATTGTCCAGCCACGTGTAAATTCATAATGCACAAAAAATTGTCGAAACAGAAGTAACTCACCCCAATGTGATATAAGGATATCACCTATGGAAATTCTTTTTTCTTTTAATTTTTTGAAAAGTCTTATAAAATATCAGGATTTAGAAATTATCGGATACAAACAAGTATGAAGAAAAATCTTAATTAACTGTTAATATTTTATCATTAATGATTTTTATTAATTTCGTAACACGATAATATGGAAATGAAGTTACAATACCTCTAAAACGAACGTAATTTCATAGTATGGAGTTATAGTTAGTGGCAAGTCAATCCATATGTTGAATGGAAGCACTCTATCTGATTCGTTTCTTCCAATATTTGCTGAAATGTAAGTACAAATATGTAACGACATTGATCATTATATTTTTTAATTATTATATTTACATTTATAGAATTTTTTCTTTTTCTTTATTCGTTTTATTATGAAATTATTAAAAATTAAATAGTATATTAAGTTAAATATTAATAAATCATTTTTCTGATTTGTGAAAAATTTTATTTTTATGTTTTATTTTGATAATTGCAAAGCTGAAATCAAACTCGAGCTCAATATTATTATTATTATTAAAATAAGAATAATAAAAAAAAAATTTACGAAATTATCAAATTGCAAAAATAAGAAAAAAATTCGAAATTTTTGAATTTTTGAAAAATTCTTGACGATCCATCTTTAAATTTTTGTGAATTTTAACTTACCAATAAGTGGATTAATAATGTAAGAAACAACGGTCGCTAGAGTGGTAAAAGTCAAAGAACAAGTGAAGAACGTGCATTTCCGTTTACAGTTGAGCACAATATTTCGTTCGTAATCGTCGTAATCTCCGTGTAAAAATTTTCTTTGTAGATATAAAATCAAATAAAAAAAATCTTTCCTATGCACAATCAGAGTGATCAGTTTCAAAAGGGGTGCGGCTATCGATAGCATATTGCACATAGAAAAGATACATTCCTATAAATAAGGGAAAAAAAATACATTTATATTAAATAATTAATTTATATATTCGTAATTTCGTAAATATTAATTTAAATATTCATAATATATATATTCGTAATTTGTTATTCGTGAGATTGTTACAAATAATTATAGAAATCTTAATATAAATTATATTGATCAAAGTTTTATTCGAGAAATTCATAAAAATATTAAAAGTATTTTCATTTTTTAAAAATATACAAATACGAAAAAAATTATTCTTTTTCATTTTATTAATATAATATATTATGCTGAATTATATATGCTGAATTTAAAATTTTTTTAATGATATTCGAATTTTAACGATACTTCGTATCGAAGCACATTACAATAAAATAATTAATAAAATACTACTTACAAGAAATATTATTTAATAAACAAATAATTTAATAACAATACATAAATCTGTATGATTTTATGTATTTTATAAAAATTTGTACATTTTTTAACATTTCAACACAAATGATGATCGACTTACAGAAAAATCGCCCCACGAATAATACATATCCGTAATTTGTAACCACAGTCCAAAAAGAAGCGCGATGATGCTGTACACGATCATCATGTTTCTCACATATTTCTCTGATTGGCCATTTGCCATCCATATTCCTATGAGTTTTATAAAAATCGACGACAAGTTGATGGAAAAATCGTCGTTTTTCATTTCGATGCCTCTGACAACCGTGTAAAAACGACTGGAATATCTTCTCTCAGATATTGAACTCAACACGTTTGTGTAAGGTGCATCGATTGTTACTAACTTCTAGCGATTCAGTTCGCTTTGATCTATCCTTTCAGTGTATCCTTTAGTTACAGATCGCGTGTACTTTCTATTTATTTTATATTGATTCGGTGAAACGGCAAGAAGAAAAGAAAAACGGAAAAGAAAAAAAGAAAAGAGAGAAGATGACAGAGAACTCGCGATTCTCAAGAGATTGGTGCTTGAAGAGCGGATGGATCAAGCGTAGATCGAACCTAACCTATTGATGTGTTATGCATGATTCATAGATGGACTTCTCTGTGAAATCGAAGCGGTGTTAGCAGCTGTCGACTCTGACGACAGGGAAATTTCAGCATGTTAAATGTGAATTGTGAGAGTTTGTAATTTATTTTTGAATACGTAAAAGGATGGTGACGAAAAAAGGTCTAGAAGGAAAAATTGATGCGAAGAAAAGGAAGAATATTAATTTGTGCGATGTGATTAAATAAAGTGAATTAATTTACTTAACTCGATGAAGAATTTATTTAATCATTATTATTCGTACTATTTTTTAAACAAACACTTTGATGAAATGTTATTAAATTTATAATAACATTTAATGTTATAAATTAATGTTATAAATTATGTATAAACGAATTTTCTTGGAATTATTTATTTATTTAAATAGCATTCGCGTATATCGTTTTAAAAACATAAAAATATGCATATTCGATATCTAATCAAACATATGGATGTATGAATGAAATTTTTGAAAAAAAAAAAAACGAAACTTCATTTTACTTATTATTTGATCGTATCATCAATTATCTTGTACATATGCAACTTGAAAAGTGAAAGAATTATGTATTTTCTACTTCTATGGTTCGTTGTTTTAGTATCGTGAAATATGACATAGCTGTACTCATGATCTGCAATGTGAAATTTTCAGTGAAAAATTTTAATAAGTATTTCAATTAAAATTTCTCGATGACGAGATTATTCATTCTAAAAATAAATCACAACATAAATATGCAATATCAAAAAATTTTGGAATTTTTTTTTTCTCTATTTAATCTTAAACAAATATTTAACATTTCACATAATTAAGATTCATTTTTAAAGCGAATGATTTATCGAAGTTTTATTGAAAAAGAAACTCGAAAAAAAGGATTAACTTTTTTAATAATATCGTTAAAAATTACCTTCGTATAAGTTTCAAGAGATATATCAAAGAAGCCACAACCTGTTAGACAACAAGCACGTCTAGATCTTACGACAACGAATTGCAAATCTTTTCGTATCATTTTTCCAAATTTATCCATTGGCATACGTGTCCATGGTATAGAATACACAGCCGAGGCAACATTCACGCTTTCTCGTGTCATGCAATCACAACTGTACGTGAACATCCATAGTTGACTCATGTTGGTTATTAAAAAACATAGGAAGGAAATTCGCCATGAAAAAGTCAAATTTACCTGTGTACCAAGATATATCGATATGATTAAATAAATTAAATAATAGTATAATTTTTTAAATATAATAAAATTCTTCTCCATAAAAACAATTATGAATTAAATGAGTTTATTTTATTTATGACATTGGTAAGAATTTCCTTAAAAATATAAATATAGAATGTGAAACATGGAGTATAAAGAATATAATAAAAAAATATAACAAAAATTTTTCTCGTAAATAAAATATGTTAATAGTGCCTAGAAAATTATTTAAGAAGGATATTAAATTTGAGTTGGAAAAATTAATAAAAATTTTCAATAGAAGAAAAGTTTAAAAAATGATAATAATACTGACCAAAAGCACTTGATATCCGACGAAACAAATTAACGTGCTAAATATTAGAACTTGCCCAAGTGTAATTATTGTAAATATTTCTTCGAGTGTGATGGAGAATTGAATTAGAGCTTGATGCTGTCGAATGCAATTTTTTAATATGATGTAACATCTGTTCGAAGAATCCATGTTTTCCTCATTATCGACTCCTTCTTTATCTTCTACACTTGACAAATTGGCTAGCCTATATTGTAATATACGAAACTGGCTAGCTAAGTGTAGACACATAATGCAAAACATATTGTCGACACAAAGATAACATATTCCAACTTGATACAAACACAAAGCCTATGTACATGTGATAAAAAATCGTTCATTAGTAAAACTTTGAATAAAATTTGACGCAGAGTTAATAATTCATTTAAAAAAAAAAATGTAGTCTATTGTAGTGATCATATATTAATGATATATAAAGATGAAGATAAGATATAGGTATCCAAAACTTTGCAATGGATTCAATGAAAAATTTGTTAATAATCCAATTCTCAATTTTAAATTGATTGTAATTCAATATTTGGGATGCAATTTTTTTTATTTATGCAATTTAAATATCAAAAATATAGTAGAAATTTTTATATTACAATTAATATATATTTAATTAATCGTATATTGGTTAAAATATTAAATAAAAATGTAACTTTTCTTTAGAAAAATGATGAATACCTGTATCACGTAAATTATTTCAAAATATGGCGACATAGACAATGGTAGATCTAGCCACATATTAAATATAAGCATCCTATCCGATTCATTCTTCCCAATATTTGCTAAAATGAAATTGCAAACGATTTGTTTTCTTATTATTTATGTTAAAATAGTTGATTTCCACTTTATAATATAACTATTTACAAATTTAAAATTAAATTTCAAATTTTCAAATTGAATTAAAAATTAAAAATTATTATTTTTTTCAGCTTTTTAATTATGATTTGTTAAACTTACATATCATTGGCATCAACATATAAGAAAAAACCGTGGACTGAGAGAAAAATGAGAAGACGCAGACGAAGTAGACACACATTTGTTTCGCATCTGCTATAATAGAATTTTCATACTGATCATAATCCAAATGCCAGAAATTCTTCTTCATATATATGATCAAACCAAGAAACTTCTTTTTATGTATAAATACGACGAATATCTTTAATAAATCCATTATTAGTCCCAAACTATTGCACGCGATGAAAGTGCATATCTAAAATCGAGCCAAAGTTAAAAAATTATTGATTTAAAAATATCAAATTATAATTATTCGAAAATGTATCAAATTATAATTATTCGAAAAAGTTAAAAAAAGTTATCAATTCCTTTTCAAATTATTAATTACATCGTCAAAAAATAAATAAATCGTGTTAGAATTTATTATTTTCTTAAAAAAAAAAAATCAAAAGATAGAATAATTTAATTCTTCCAATTTTTTATATAATATTTGAATAAAATATATTTTTCATCACTGAACTTACACTGAAGTCTCCCCAAGAGAAGTAAAGGCCTCTCATTTGTACCCACATGGAAAAAATGATAGTGATTATACTGTACATCACTGTTGCGTTCCCGAACCATTCCTCGAGGCGACTACTTGCCAACCAAAAGCCGACGACCCTTAGAAAAAACGTAGCTAAACTGAACGAAACGTCTCTACGATATTTCAAACTCATATTGGATCCTGAGAGATCCAATCAGATATACCGATTCGCAATTTATAGGGGGATCTATCTATTAATTATCGAAAAACTTTTCAATTGCTCTCTCTCTCTCTCTCTCTCTCTCTCTCTCTCTCTCTCTTTGATCTCCTCCAGATCATTCTCTATTATCCATACGTGCATAACATTATATTCGTTATATTACAATGATATTGTTTCGCGGGCAAGAGGAAAGAGAATTGCTATACGATATGTCTTTATTCATGATCTATTACTTCCCTTACTTCGGTACGTAATGTATGTGATCAATGAGTTATGCATGATTCACGATATTGTAAATCCTCTGTGAAGTTGAAGAAGTAGGAATGTGGTGGTGGAAGATACAGTCTGAGAAAGATTGACGTAGTGAATCGAAATTTGAAAGAAATGGTGAGTGGAAAATTTGTAGATAATCTTATCGTTTAGTTGTGAATAACAAGTGATGGAATAAAATAAGTTTTTAATTGGAAAACGATTTAATTTAGTGAAGATGTTAAAGATGTAATCCTTATCCTATTATTTTTAATTTAAATAATTTTACATTTAGGGGATTAGAAATTTATAGAGATTCGTTCCTTTATATATTTTTCAAAAATGAATGGTGTGTCGATAACAAATATATATATATATATATATATTACTAAAAAACTATTTCTCTCTTTGTATTAATCACAGAAACAGAAAGAATTAAATTAAGAAATACTATCTACACTACGTTATACTATTTATATTACGCAATACAAATGACTCGTATTACGAAGTGACTTCTGTGCGCTGTTTCAACAACGTGAAATATGATGCTGCTGTACTTAGAACCTATAACAAAAGAAACTGACGAATTAATTTCGATATCCAACACCATCCATGTACTCGATTTGTTTATTAAATTTCTTTTCATTTCGTTTGTTGGCATATTGTAAATTTTATTATTATTACAGTATATTTATTAAATTACAGATGACGATTAAAATTATTATTATACTTACACTGGTATACGTTTCGAGAGACACAATGAAGAATCCTTTTCCAGTTAAGCAACAAGGTATGCTAGACCTCATGATGACTAGGATCAAATCTTTTCGTATCATCCTTCCACTCGTGGTCATTGATAACAACGGCCAGGGTCCACCGTATGCTGCTGTTGCTATATTCACACTTTTTCGTATGATACAGTCGCAGCTGTAGCTGAACATCAGTAATTGGCATAGAGATCCTAATATGTGGAAGCTGAAGATTAAACGTGTTTTGATATCTCCATCTGCCTGCGAGAAGTAACATTATAATAATAATTTGGGATCTCTTGTGAATGAGAATGGAAATTATATGAAATAATTAATTCACATTATGGTACCAACCATAAGTATTTGATATCCATCGAGGCAAATTAGTAAGCTGAACATCAAAACTTGCTCTAGGACAATCAAATTGAATACCTGTTCAAGTTTTCTGCAATACGCTATAAGGGCTTGATGTTGGCGAATACACTTCTTAAAAATGGCATAACATTTACTTGCAAAGTAGGACGAGTCCACAATTAATTTCTCCTTTTTCTCTTCTTTCTCATTATCGATCGAATCTATTATGTTGGAAATTCTATGTTGCAACACTTGAAATTGTCCAGCCACGTGTAAATTCATAATGCACAAAAAATTGTCGAAACAGAAGTAACTCACCCCAATGTGATATAAGGATAATGCCTATGAAAATTCTATTTTCTTATAATTTTTTAAAAGTATTAAAAATATCAGGATTTAGAATGGAGAAAAATCTTAATTAATATCATATTATTAATAATTCTTATTTAATTCGATAATATGAAAACGAAATGACAATACCTGTAAAGCGTACGTAATTTCAAAATATGGAGTTATATTTAATGGTAAGTTAATCCACATGTTGAATGGAAGCATTCTGTCTGATTCGTTTTTTCCAATATTTTCTAAAATATAAGTATAAATAAGAAAATAAAGTTAAATCACAGATTCTTTTTTTTTTTTTTTGTTCTTGATTTTTTTTTCTGACGAGATAGAAGCGAAAACTGTTAAGAAAAAAATACGTTTCTCCTATTATTTCGTGTCTTCTAATAATGAAAGAAGAAAGGCAAAAAATAGCAGATTACATTTTTTTAAAAGAATCCACTCACCGATAATTGGACTGAAGATGTAAGAAGCAACAGTCGCCATTGTAAGAAACGTAAAGAAACAAATGAAGAAGGTGCACTTCCGCTTGCAACCGATCACGATCTTCCTCTCGTAGTCGTCATAATGTCGTAATTCCAGAAAATTCCTTTTCATGTACAGGATCAAACGGAAAAAATCCTCTCTGTGACTAAATAGAATGATTATCTTCAACAAGGGCATAATCGACGACAGAATATTGGAGATAAAGAAGAGACAAGCCTGTGAATAAGAAATAATCGAAATTAAAATTATTCGTATCGAGCGAATAACTCGTTATACTGACGCTAAAATCTCCCCATGAGTAAAATATATTCATAGATTGTATCCACAGAGCGAAAATAATGGCGACCAAGCTGTAAATAACAGTGATGTTTCTTATCCGTTGTTCGTATTGGTTGCCCGCCATCCATATTCCCACGAGCTTCATAAAAATTGATGTCAGGCTGACAGATACGTCGCTTTCCAGAAAATTCATATCGTTTTTACTTAATAAACTGGCTGGTACGTTCGTACATCGAACTATACCAGTACAGAGTGCATATTGATTATCGCAATGGAGGCGAGTCACTTTGATCTATTGATATTCTCTATTCATCGATCGTGTAATTTGTGTTTATTTCATATTATTATCGTTACATGTGGTCGTTTAATGAAAAAGATGAAAAAGAAGTGGAGTGGAGACAAAGAGGATATTATTCTTCTTATTTAGTAAAAAATGAATTGTTATCGATGCTCTATGCATGATTTAGGAATTATGAAATCCCTCTGTGAAATCGTAACGTTGCTGACAGCTGCGTCTCTTTGATAGAGGGAAATTGCGAATTCAAGAGATAACAATTATTGTAATTTAAAATGGAAGATGAGGGTAGAAAGGTGAAGGGGTACTATCCATAACGAAAGAATTTTTAGTGGTTACGAGACATTGATTTGTGATGTAATTCTATGAGAACGTTTTTCTTAATCTGTGAAATACATTATAGAAATATATATATATATATATATAACTACAAACAGTACGAAAAAATTGTATAATTGTAAACTAAGGTATCAATTTTTTTATCTATTTTCAACAATATTTATTTCAACAATAATCATATAATTTTAACTAATAGATTTTTTTATTCGATCAGTTGATTGAAAATTTGTATTATTAATTATGTTTCGTTTTCACTTTCTATATTGTTTCGTAACAATGTAAAATACGATGCTGCGGTACTCAAAACCTGTAAGTTAATCAATTTTAAGAATTTTATTCGTGGAAATTTATTAAATTACAGATGTACTTGACGATTAAAATATTACACTGGTATACGTTTCGAGAGACACGATGAAGTATCCTTTTCCTGTCAAGTAACAAGGTATGCTAGCCCTCATAATGACTACTACCAAATCTCTTCGCATCATCATTCCGCTTATAGTCATTGGTAGTAACGTCCAAGGTCCTCCGTATGCTGCTGTAGCTACACTCACGCTTTCTCGTATAATGCAATCACAGCTGTAGCTGAACATCAGTAATTGACATAGGCATGATAGTATATGGAAACTGAATATTGCACGTGTTTTGATATCTCCATTTGCCTTTGGAAAATAACGTTATAATAATTTATATCACATATATTATATCATGAGAATGAAACAAAATTATCTGACTTTTTATTTTCTTCGAAATTTGGAATAAAAATAAAAATGTAAATCAATTCATTCTCATTTTAATTATTCGAATTTTAAAAATTTTAAAAAAGAAGATATATTTAAGACATATTTAATGAATCGTTTGTCATCTTGTTATTTTTAAAATTATATAAAAACTATAAATCATTGATTTATATCACTCTACCATGAGTATTTGATATCCATCGAGGCAAATTAGCAAGCTGAACATCAAAACTTGCTCTAGTGCAATCCAATTGAATACCACTTCAATTTTTCTGCAATACGCTATAAGAGCTTGATGTTGGCGAATATACTTTTTAAAAATGCTGTAACATTTATTTGAATAATACAACGATTCTATGATTAACTTCTCCTTTTTCTCTTCCGTTTTAATTATCAAATCTGCTATGTTGGATATTCTATATTGCAACACTTTAAATTGTCCAGCCACGTGCAAATTCATAATGCACAAAAAGTTGTCGAAACAGAAATAACTCACCCCAATTTGATATAGGGACAAAACCTAGTGACACATAAAAATTCTAAACTTCTTT
>NW_006263367.1:55776-58516 GCF_000469605.1 Apis dorsata
TAATAATATAATAAATAATATAATATAATATAATATAATATATTATAAATATATATATTTATTGGATACAGAAAAAAAGGAAGAAAAATTATCTTAAATTTTGATTAATTTTGTATTGTTATTAATGATTCTGTCGATTTTAGGGAAATGAAATGGCAATACCTGTAAAACGAACGTAATTTCAAAATATGGAGTCATATTTAATGGTAAGTTAATCCACATGTTGAATGGGAGCACTCTGTCCGACTCGTTTTTTCCAATATTTCCTAAAATGTAAGTACAAATAAAAAAAAAATTACATTATATTTGTTCTCAATAATTAGAATTACTTTAAATTATATTCACGCATTATTAATCATTAAAAAATAACGATAGAAAATCTGAAAATTCAAAAATTTCAGACTATATATATTTATCTATAACCGCTTAACAAATATTAATAAATTAAATAAATTTACATTCTTTAACAGAAGACAGAAAGACAGAAAAAAGAAAATTATATTTTCACTTTCAAGCGTTGATGTAATCGACTCACCAATGATTGGACTAACGATGTAAGAAGCAGTAGTCGCCATTGCAAGAAACGTAAAGAAGCAAATGAAGAAGGTGCATTTCCGCTTGCAACCGATCACGACTTTTCTCTCGTAGTCGTCGTAATTTTGTAATTCCAGAAAATTCCTTTTCATGTACAGGATCAAACGGAAAAAATCTTTTTTGTGACTAAGCAAAACGAATATCTTCAACAAGGGCAAAATTAACGTCAGCGTATTGGAGGTAGAGAAGAGACACGCCTATGAATATATATGGAAATAATCGAAATTAAAATTATTTGTATCGTGCGAACAGCTCGTTACTTACTCTAATATTTCCCCACGAGTTATATATATCCATAGTTTGTATCCATAGGGCGAAAAGAATAGCGAATATGTTGTAACTAACCATGATGTTTCTCATCCGTTGTTCGTATTCGTTGGCCGCCATCCATAATCCCACGAATTTCATAAAAATTGACGTTAGGCTGACAGATACGTCGCTTTCGAGAAAATTCATATTGTTCTCGCTTAATAAACTGGCTGATACGTTCGTACAACGAACTATACAGAGTGAATATTGATTATCGCAGTGGTGGCGACTACCCACTTTGATCTATTGGTATTCTCTATTCATCGATCGTGTAATTTGTATTTATTTCATATTATTACCGTTCATACATACGGTCTTTTAATGGGAAGATGAAAAAGAGGTGGAAATAAAGAGGATATATACGTTATTCTTCTTATTTAGTAAAAAATGAATTGTTATCGATGCTCTATGCATGATACAGAAATTATGATAACCCTCTGTGAAATCGTAGCGCTGCCAACAGCTGCGCCTCTTTGATAGGGGGAAATTGCGAATTCAGGAGATAACAATTATTGTAATTTACGGAAGATGAGGGTAGAATGGTGGAGGTCTACTATCTATAACGAAAGAATTTTTAGTGTTTACGAGACATTGATTTGTAGTGTAATTCCATGACAACGTCTTTTCTTAATATCTGTGAAATACGTTATAGAAATGATATGTGTAACGATAGTGCAAAAAAAATTGTATAACTGAGGTATCAATTTTTTTATCTATTTTCAACAATATTTATTCTCAACAATAATCACATAATTTCAACTGATAGATTTCTTATTCGATCAGTTGATTGAAAATTTATTCTTGTATTATTAATTATGTTATTAATTATCGTTCCCACTTTCTATATTATTTCGTAATAGTGTAAAATACGATGCTGCGGTACTCAAAACCTGTAACAAATTTAATCAATTTTAATATTTAGAAAGATTATTGTTATCGATAAATTTTCATTTTTCTTCTTCTTGACACGAAAAATAAAATTTTATTCATGAAAATTTATTAAATTACAGATGTAACCGACGATTAAAATATTACACTGGTATATGTTTCGAGAGACACGATGAAGTATCCTTTTCCTGTCAAGCAACAAGGTATGCTGGCTCTCATAATGACTACTATCAAATCTTTTCGCATCATCTTTCCGCTTATAGTCATTGGTAGTAACGTCCAAGGTCCTGCGTATGCTGCTGTAGCTACACTCACGCTTTCTCGTATAATGCAATCACAGCTGTAGCTGAACATCAGTAATTGGCATAGACATGCTAATATGTGCAAACTGAAGATTAAACGTGTTTTGATATCTCCATTTGCCTATGGAAAATAACGTTACAATAATTTATATCATGTATGTTATATTGTGAGAATGAAACAACTTTTATTCTCATTTTAATTATTCGAATTTTAAATATTGAAAAAGATATATTTAAGATAAGAAAGATTAATGAATCGTTTATCTTTTTGTTATTTTTAAAATTATTAAAATTATTTAAAAATTATAAATCATTGGTTTATGTCACTCTACCATAAGTATTTGATATCCATCGAGGCAAATTAGCAAGCTGAACATCAAAACTTGCTCTAGGACAATCAAATTGAATACCACTTCAAGTTTTCTGCAATACGCTATAAGGGCTTGATGTTGGCGAATATACTTTTTAAAAGTGGTGTAACATTTACTTGAAAAATACGACGATTCCGTAATTAATTTCTCCTTTTTCTCTTCTTTTCTAATTACCAAATCTGCTATGTTGGAAATTCTATATTGCAACACTTTAAATTGTCCAGCCACGTGTAAATTCATAATGCACAAAAAATTGTCGAAACAGAAGTAACTCAC
>NW_006263367.1:58733-77047 GCF_000469605.1 Apis dorsata
AATATTATAAATATTTATATTTATTGGATACAAGAAAAAGAAAGTAAAATTTTAATTAATTTATCGATATTAGGGAAATGAAATGGCAATACCTGTAATGCGAACGTAATTTCAAAATATGGAGTCATACTTATTGGTAGGTTAAGCCACATGTTGAATGGAAGCACTCTGTCCGATTCGTTCTTTCCAATATTTGCTGAAATGTAAGTAGAAATAAAAAAAAAGAATGACTGTAATTAATTTTCTTTACTTTATTCTTAACGAATTAAAATTACTTTAAATTATATTCATTATTAATCATTAAAAAGTAAGGATAAACACAAGAAATTTGAACTAAAAAATTTTAGACTATATATTTATCTATAACAAAGTTAATAAATTAAATGAATTTACGTTCTTCAACAGAAAACAGAAAGATTATTTTACTTTCATTTGAGCGTTGAATTAATCGACTCACCAATGATTGGACTAGCGATGTAAGAAACAATAGTCGCCATTGTGAAAAATGTAAAGAAACAAATGAAGAAGGTGCATTTCCGCTTGCAACCGATCACGACTTTTCTCTCGTAATCGTCGTAATTTCCCCGTAAAAAATTCCTTTGCATGTACAGGATCAAACGGAAAAAATCTTCTTTGTGACTAAGCAGAATGAATATCTTCAACAGGGGTAGAATTAACGACAGCGTATTGGACATAGAGAAGAGGCAAGCCTATGAAATGATCGTAATTAAAATTATTTATTATAACAACTCGTCATACTTACGCTAAAATTTCCCCACGAGTAATATATATCCGTAGTTTGTATCCACAGAGCGAAAAGAATGGCGACCACGTTGTAAGTAACCATGATGTTTCTCATCCGTTGTTCGTATTCGTTGGCCGCCATCCATAATCCGACGAGCTTCATAAAAATTGACGTCAGGCTGACGGATATATCGCTTTCGAGAAAACTCATATCGTTTTTCACTTAATAAACTGGTTGGGTACGTTCGTACATTGATACTATACCGGTAGAGACTGAATATTGATTATCATCGTAACTGGAAGCCACTTTGATCTATTGGTATTCTCTACTCATCGATCGTGTAATTTGTATTTATTTCATATTATTACCGTTCATACGTATCGGTCTTTCAATGAAAAGATGAAAAAGAGGTGGAGAAAAAAGGGAAGGGAATCACGGTGATAAGTTATTCCTCTTATTTAGTGAAAAATGGATTGTATCGATGCGTTATGCATGAATCAGGAATTGTGAAATCGTTTCTTGTCCCTTTGATGGTAGGAAAAATTGCGAATTAAAGAGATAATTTGTAGATGGTATAGCTATAGCGTCTATAACGATAGAACAAAGAATTTCTAACGCGCCGAGACATTTAGATAGTGATTTCTGATGTAATTCATCGGAATGAATATATATATATATTTTTTTTTTACAAAAATCGTATGTCTAATTTTATTTTTGAACAATGCCCAAAAGAAGTTTTAATTATAATTAATAATAATATAAATAAAGGTAACAATTTTTATCTTTCTTTATTTTAAGAATCGCTTATGTACAATTTCAACTGATTGATCGATAATCGGTTGTCAATTGTCATTAATCATCCTTATCATTTTCTATATTATTTCGTAACAGTGTGAAGTACGATACCGCGGTACTCAGAATCTGTAAAACGAGTGGCATATACAAATTTACAGTTTAAACGAATATTAACGACACTGTTAATGATCGTTTAATAGAATTTATATCGTAATGTTTACTTACCGAATTATCAAATATAACACGAGTATATACTTAAAAAAACGAGTGTAAAATTACCGTAGTATAGGTTTCCAAAGATACGGGGAAAAATCCATTCGCGGTCAGACAACAAACGCGTCTCGATCGCTCGATCACCATTATCAGATCTTTTCGAAGCATTTTCCCAAATTTGTCCATCGGCATTATCGTCCACAGTGCTGAGTAAGCTCCTATAGCGACGTTGCCACTTTGTTCTATCACACCGTCGCAGCTGTAGGTGAACATGAACAGTAAAGACATGGCGCCGATTAAAAGAAAGACGAAAATGGAACGTCTTGCTGAAGGAGCGTTAGCCTAAGAGAGAACAATATTTTGAGAAGATGTATATTTTTTGCGTAGTTAAGGTATGTTTGAATATTATCTTAATATTTATAATCAAATATTTTGTAATAATTACACGTGACATTAAAATAAAATTTCGAAATTTTCGAAAAAATTTTCTTCGTTTCGTTTTATACGATGATAGAGCCAAGTAAAAGATTAGAAAAAAAAAGTTAACGGATTCAACGAGTGTTTAGAATAATTTTTATACTAACCAACAACACTTGATAGCAAAACAGGCAAATTAACACGCTAAATACTATCACTTGCCCGAGTATGATCATCGTGTATACGTTTTCAAGCTTTGTGTAAAAGTTGATCAGGTCCTGATGGTATCGAACGTACTCCTTAAATTTTTCGTAACATCTGTGCACGTGCTTTGCCAATACCGTGTCTTTTTCGTATTCTATGTTGCACAGTTTCGCGAATCTGTATCTGAGTATGCGAAATTGGCCGGTCAGATGGATGGCCATGATGCAGAAAACGTTGTCGAAGCAAAAGTAACAGATCCCTATGTAATACAAAGTTATTATCTGTAGGAAGAAATAAAAAAAATGAAAATTTCAATCGAATCAATATTTATAGTTTATATTAACAATAATGCTAATTTTAAATGATTTTGAAAGTAGATAATATTTGATGTAGATAATTTATTTCTTTGTATTTTAAAGTAAACGTTAAGAGATATCATATTGTAAATTGTGATAAAATGTTAAAAGAAAATTTAAAATACCTGGAGAAGAAACAATAATTCATAATAAGGCGTTTGTGAAAGTGGCAAATTCACCCACATATTAAATGGAAGTATTCTTTCGGATTCATTGTTTGCAATACGAGCTACGAAACAAATATGATCTTTATTATTGTTTTCAAATATTTTTATATAATACCTAATTATTTAACTTTTTATATTATAGAAGTATCAAACGAATGTTCAAACAAAATGAAAAATAAATTTTTTTCTTTAAAATTGAAACACAAAGTCAAAAAATTGAAGCTTTTGTTCATTAAAGTTGTAAACAATTTTTCAGATTTTTTTTTTTAAATAAAGCAAGTTTCGATTTGTGGAATCGCTTCTTTCCACTTTGCCTGTACAAGAAATGATCATCTAAAATTCTATAAATAAATATAAAAATATATTAAAATACCTGTGAATGGTGTCGTTAGATACGATAGTATAGCGCATATACCGATAAAAGTGACAGAGGAAACGAAAAAGGCACAAGTTTTTTTGCAACTGTTCAAAATCTCTTTCTCGCGAGAATCATAATTAACATTCCAGAAATATTGTTGCATGTACACGATCAGATTAATAAATTCACTTTTATGCACCATTATGACGCATATTTTGAGCAAGATCATCATTACACTCATATAATTAGTAAGGGCGTAAAGAATATCCTGAAATTAAATTGTTAGAAAATTATTATTATTAATATATAATAAGTATAATAACCTGAACAATTGTTTCTTGATAGCTTTAGTTTTTTACAAAAATTAATCATATTTAAATTGACATATTTTTCTCCCCCAAAAAAAGAAAATAAGTTTCAAACTTTTGTACTGCACATCTTCTTCCAAAAAGCCAATTCATACACGCTTACTGTAACTGTCGGTAGTTTCATACAAATATAATACACTCGTACGCCATTGTAAATCCAAGTGAAGTACAAATCTCTACTACTGATGATGGTTGAGAAGAACGTGCACCAAACCGTATAGGCAAGCATCCCCTTTCTTCGACGTTCATTCGTGGAATCGTCAGCTATCCACAGCCCTATGTTCTTCAAGAAAAATGATGACAAATTCACGGATATATCCAATTCTTTTTCCATTTGTATTGTGTCCAAATGTGTCGTTTACTTTACACGCTCAAACGCGTAATAATAACAGTTTTATCATCGATTCTTTGTCCCTCGTGTCTTTTCTCGCTTTTTTCTTTTCTTTTCTTTTTTACCTTGTAAAAGAAACGGTGCGAAACCTGATTGCCACCTTTCAAGAGGGGACAGATTGATTGCACTGTTGGTGGATTTCTTTTGCATTATTTACGTGCATATCGCATGAATTAACGCATATAGCGAAGCTCTCGATGAGCTACGATCTTTCGAACTGTATAGTCGAATGGTGAACATCGAATAGTACGGAATATTATTGGTGAAGTAATATTATGATTTTATTTTTGTTATAAAAGGAAATGAAAAATTTTTGTTATAAAAGGTAATGATATATATGGTTGAGGTTAATTCGTGGTTATTATAAAGTGAATAAGTATTGCACAATTACGAATGTTTGCTGGTGTGAATGAATAATGGTAAGAATATAAGTAAGAATAATTATACAATCCTGTTAATTATTAATTAATTTGTAATGAAAATATCTTCATTGTTATATTATTCGTTCATACTTTTGTTATTTTTTGTTAGAAATATATTTTATAATTTTTTAAAACACTACATATAGTTGCTTTTTTTTTTCTAATACCTTCACAAAAATTTATATATATATTACGCTTCGTTTGCCTTTTCTACGTTGTTTCTTAATAGCGTGAAATATGATACTGCGGTACTCAAAATCTGTAAAACGTGAAAAAGAAATTCATTCATCATTTTTATGAAAGAAGTATTACAATTCATATCATTAATAAAAATTAATAAAAATTTTATATATTAATAAAGGATAAATAAAAATTTTAATAAATTCTAATAATTTTTCAAATTCTTAAACTATTAAGTCATTATTTTGTTTTTGGAGAAAATTAAATTTTTATTTTATCCACTTTTATTTAAATTTATTAAATAAAATTAATAATATTTATTAAATAAAATAATTCTTAAACTATTAAGTCATTATTTTGTTTTTGGAGAAAATTAAATTTTTATTTTATTCACTTTTATTTAAATTTATTAAATAAAATAATTCTTAAACTATTAAGTCATTATTTTGTTTTTGGAGAAAATTAAATTTTTATTTTATTCACTTTTATTTAAATTTATTAAATAAAATTAATAATATTTATTAAATAAAATAATTCTAACTATTAAGTCATTATTTTGTTTTTGGAGAAAATTAAATTTTTATTTTATTCACTTTTATTTAAATTTATTAAATAAAATAATTCTTAAACTATTAAGTCATTATTTTGTTTTTGGAGAAAATTAAATTTTTATTTTATTCACTTTTATTTAAATTTAATTTTTACTTTCGAACGCAAATTTTTAATTAAGTATTATATTTATCAAGTATTACTCACTGTAGTGTACGTTTCCAACGATACAGGGAAAAATCCATTCGCAGTCAGACAACAAACGCGTCTCGATCGCTCGATCACCATTATTAAATCGTTTCGAAGCATTTTCCCAAATTTGTTCATAGGCATCACGGTCCACAACGCTGAGTACGCACCTATAGCGATATTTTCACTGTGCTCTATTACTCCATTGCAGCTGAATGTGAACATGAACAGTAAAGACATGGCGCCGATTAAAAGAAAGATGAAAATGGAGCGTCTCGCGGAAGGCGCGTTAGCCTAAGAGAGAATAATATTCGAAAGAGAAAAATTATGAAAATATCGTTATTTTATCTTATATGGGATAGAAAGAACGTATATTGGAATATAAAGTTTCCACAAATCGAGGTATAATTTTTTTTTTCTTCTCTACAATATACAATATGCAATATACGTATTTTATTTATAATATGGTTTGTTATAATTATGCATCGTTTCATTGTATTTTATACGATGACGAGGGACAATAGATTGTACACAATTTTTTCGAATTTTTCAATATTTCGATATTTCTTTTTTTTTTAAATTTTATAGAAAAGTGAAATACTAACCAACAATATTTGATAACCGAAGAGGCAGATTAACACGCTAAATACCAATACTTGTCCAAGTATAATCATAGTGTACACATTCTCAATTTTCTCGCAATAATCGATCAACGTCTGATGATATCGAACGTAAGCTTTGAATCTCTCGTAAAATGTTTGCGCATGCGCGAACAGCATAGATTCCGTGCCTTTCTCGGATATTTGATTTTCTACATCGCACAATCTCGCGAATCTGTATCGAAGTATTTGGAACTGGCCAGCCAGATGTACGGTCATAATGCAGAAAATATTGTCGAAGCAAAAATATGATATTCCAATGAAGTAGAAAGTCATTATCTGTTGAAAAGCGAGAATATGCCTCTTTTTCTCGTAATTAAATAGAAATTCGATAATTCGAACAATTTATAGCGAATTATTATCAAAGTATTTAATTGTTTAAAGAAAAGAAAGAAATTTTAAATTTACCTGGTAAACGAACATTAGTTCGTAGTAAGGTGATTCCGATAATGGTAATTTTAACCACATGTTAAATGGAAGCATTCTTTCGGAATTATTGCTCACAGTTTGCACTGAAAAGTGTATATAAATAATTTATTTTATTCTTACATTTTTTTTTTATTTATTTCTATGCCATTGTGTTTATCCTATACACTATATTATTCTTTGTATTCTTTACATTCGTGTTTCCTTCTATTTGCTTTTTTTAAATTTTTTCTTTTTTTTTAATTCTCTATTATGATGATTTTATCATGTAATTGTTTCAATTCATCTCTTATCTCTGTTTCTCGCTTGATATTTTAACTTACCAATGAGTGGTGTAGCCAAGTAGGACAGTATAGCACATATTCCAATCGTTGTAACCAAGGAGACGAAGAAAGCACAAGTTCTCTTGCAATTTTCCAAAATTTCCCTCTCGTGAAAATCGTAGTTATCGTTCCAAAAATTTTCTTGCATGTACACGATCAGATTGATAAATTCCTCTTTGTGCATTACTATCATGCATATCTTGACTGTTATCATCATCATGCTTAAAGCGTTGGTAACAACGTAGAGAATATCCTGGAATGCAACGAATATAGCATAATTAAATAAAATAATATTCTCATTAAACGTAAATATAAATATTCTATTAAATCGAGAAAATTTAAAAAAATTTTTTTCCCTCCCTTATAAATTTCTTTATTTACTTATTATTTCGCATTTTTTTTTTCAATAATGTTACGTTATTGTTATAGAATTTATAAATATAAATAACCTGATAATTTATACTCACTCCATTGTAAAACCACGTAAAATACACATCTCTGCTAATTACAATCGAGCTAAGCATAATGCACCACATCGTGTATACAAGTATTACTTTTCTTCGACGTTCGTAGGAAGGATCGTCCGATATCCATAGACCGATATTCTTTAAGAAAAAGGCTGCCAAGTTCACCGATACGTCCAATTGAATCTCCCTTTGCATGTTGATTCTTCAACCTGTCGCTCGATCTATTAACCTTTACGAGTATCTCCACTACGCGTGAACCCCCATAATAATAATAACAGGTGTCGCTTTGACGTGTCAATTTTTCGTCTTTCTTATATTATCCTCTTTTTTTTCTTTTATCCTATGGAAATAAGGTGATGGAAAGGTAATTGCCACTTGTTGAACAGGTTGATAGTAGACTTCGATTGGATTGATGGATGTCTCTTTGCATTATTTAAGGGGGGATGGATTAACGTGTGGGTGCTTTGAATGTAGTTTGAGAATGTTTCGAGGACGTTGTGATGTACATGTTGGATGTACAGTTAAATATTGTTCAGAGAATTATAATATTTTTTCGTTGTTAAAAAGAAAGTGTAATTGTTTCATGAGCAAGGGTTGAAAATGAATTATATCGGTAAGGATATTCATTTCTGGAAAGAGATAGGATAAATTCCTAGAAATTAATGAAAAAATGAAAATGAAATATGATTATATTAAATTAGGAAATTTAAAAAATTTTTTTTTATGTAACATTATTATAAAACATAGAATATTATTTTTATAACTTTACGTTTCTTTAACGCTTTTTATTTCATTCTATTTTTTTTCAAAAGATAAATATGATCAATAACTTGAATTTGAAAAATATTTTTCTTCGAGTACATTTAAAATTTACGACTTTGCGTTTCGAAGTTGTGTTTAAGAAGTATCTGCTGATTGATTTCTCAACAATGTAAAGTACGATACCGCGGTACTCAAAACCTGTAAAAGATAAATTTAGATTTTTTTTATATTATCTTAATTAAATCTGATATAATAATAATAACTTTTGTATCAGAAATATTTTACAAATAATTATTATTACTTACTAATTCGTTAGATAATTTGTGCATGTTTATTCTAAATATTTCTTCGAATTTATCATATGACAAGGATGAACATCTCATAATGTATCTTTGTACATAAAAATTTGATTTATTACTATAAGTATAGCTTGAATGATTTTTGTTCCAAATGTTTACTTACTTCAGAAATTTTTTAAATATCGTATAATTTTTGAAATTTCCATTTTTTCTTCTTAAAATTAGATCACATTGCTACTTTTATGATAAAAAATTGCTTTCCTCTTCTTTGAAGGATTGGTTTGCAATACATGCATATTGTAATAATTTCTTTTCATATTTTTTCAATGATGTAAACCATGAAACTGCAACACTCAAGATCTATAATGAAGATTGTGATGATTTCTTATATTTTTTAATGAAAAAATTCTTAAAAGTTCAAGTTTTATTTAAAGAATACGTGTTTTGATAGTTAAAAGCAATATGTTCATATTTTTTAAACTAATCAAATAAAATTTATATAATAAGGATTCGAGAAATAAAAATAATAAAATTAATAAAATTAATGTTTTCTAAAATACAACAATTAATATTATTATATCAGATATGATAAATTGTATGTAAATTGTATGTATATATTAAACAATTAAAGAACATACTTGAAAACAGAAAGAAAATAATTTAAAAAAGAATAAAAAAAAATAAAATATTTTTTTCAAATTGAGAGTTGAAATCATATCCTTCTAATTACAAATAATTAGAAATCATTGACATAGATCAATAAGATTAATATTTGCATTTTATCTTTCATTTTGGATTTATCAATGTAGATCTTTAATTTTGTCAATTTTCAAGAATATCTTAATAAAAATATCAAATCAAAGTAAATAGAGAAAAATAACATTACTTACCCCAGTATACGTTTCCAACGACACGGGGAAGAATCCACAAGCAGTCAGGCAACACGGTGATCTGGACCTCATGATAACGAACATAAGATCTTTACGTAATATCTTTCCATATTTATCCATGGGCAAATACGACCACAAGCTGTTGTACACGGCATTAGCCACGCTCATACTGTCATGCATCAAACAATCGCAACTATATGTGAACATCAGTAATTGACACATGCAACCCATTAAATGAAATGTGAAAATAACACGTTTTGCACGGGAAGTATCTTCCTATAGAAATTGCATTACCATCATACCTATCGTTATTAGTATCAAATGTTAATATTAATGTTTAAAAATCAAAATTAAAATATAGACAAAAGAATCGGTTTTCGACGCAATATGTGAAAAAAGATCGATAAAAATACAGATGAATCAGAATAAATGAGAGATATTACTAACCATTAGTACCAAATATCCGTCAAGGCAAATTAACAAGCTAAAAAGTAACACTTGTGCCAATACAATTGTACTGAATACATCCTCCAATTTTTTGCAATATTCGATCAGCGCTTGATGTTGTTGAATGCAAGTTTTAAACGATTTATATTCATCTATACAGTACGATGATTTCGAAACTTTGTAATAATTGTTACCATCATTTTTTCCGCATATATTTTCAAATCTATATCTCAAAATGCGAAATTGACCAGCTGTATACAGATTTATTACGAATAGAAAATTGTCGAAGCAGTGGTAACATATGCCAACTTCATATGCACTTAGAACCTATGGAAATATAAAGTATAATATATAGTAATATTCTATTACTGTATTGCGGATTTTCATGTAAATACGCGTTTCATATATTCAACATATTACATGATTAAAGCTCTATTAAAATTAGAAAAATTTTGAACCGTTATAAAGATAATAATATTTGATCAACGAATCGAAGATTATTACAGAAACGCGAAATCTTGCTCTTTGAAACGCTTCTTGATTTATCCCGATACGACTCTCGGTTTCCAAAATATCTTATAAAGCGAAAATAATTTTTAATCGTATATCTTAAACTCTATTAAACTCTATTAAAATTGAAAAAAGTTTGAACTGCTATAACTCTAAAGATAGTGATCTTCGGCTAACGAATCAAGAATCGTTAGAAACCCTGAATCTTGCCCTTTAAAATGCTTTTTGATTTATTTCGATACGATTTCCGGTTCCCAAGATATCATCGTGTAAAGAAGAGGTTAATTTTCGATCATTTATTATTTTCGTCCTTGTCGGATAACTTTCGCTTTTCGTCGAATCATCGCTACCTTAGAAATTCTATTAAAATTAGAAAAACTTTAAATCGTTATAACTCTAAAGATAGTAATCCTAGATCAATGATTAAAAAATCATTAGAAGCACGATATCTTCCACTTTAAAACGCTTATTGATTTATCTCGATACGATTTCCGGTTCCCGAGATATCATCGTGTAAATAAAATGGTAATTTTAATCGTTTACTAACTTCTTTCTTGTCTCTTACTTGACTCTCTCGCTCGCTATCTATCTCTCGCTATCTATCTCTCTCAAACTCCAAGCAAGCGACGAACGCAATTCCTGGAAAAATGTAGCGCACGTATTTCCAGGAAAAATATGTAAGTCACTGTGCAGCGAGCCCATTCATAATCTGTGCACTGTTTTAAGAGGAAACTTTGAATCTTCATATCTCGACAACGTAATGAGATATCGGAATGAATCAAAAAGTGATTTCAATAATATAATTTCTTTTATTTTTTGGTGAAAAAATATTTAATTTCTTCTTTTACATAAGAAGTTTTATATGTGGTTTTAAATGAATGTAATAATATAAAATATGTGCAAATATGTATTCATCAGTTGAATAAATTTTAGTTACATAAAAATCCAGAGTTTATTCATTAAAAATGATTATCTTTAATTTAATGAAAGATTGATTATTTTTCTATCTATTTATTCTATTTAATCTATCTAGTTAAAAATTATAAATTTTTGACAGGAAAATGATTTATTTAGTACCTGTATTATATATATTATTTCGTAATAAGGTGACAGTGATAGTGATCGATCGAACCACATATTAAACGGATGTATTCTGTCCGATTCATTTTTTCCATTATTTACTAAAAAATACATTAACAGATTATTTTTTTTATTTAAATTAATTATTATTAATCTTTTCATTCGTTTATTTTTAAATTATTAGATAGAATTTTATTACACGAAAAAATTCATTGTTATTTTAAATTTTAACTAATAATTCTAGGATAAGAATTTGTTGTTATTGTTTATTTTAGCCAATTACAAAAATGTCTCACCAAAAACTGGTGTTGTTACGAAACACACAACTGTTCCTTGGGCGAAGAATGTGAACGAGCAGACGAGGAAAGAGCAAAGGCGTCTATAGTCATCTATAATCATTTTCTCGTGTGCATCATAATTAGTTTCGTGCCAAAAATTCGTTTTCGCGTAATTAACTACGTTAAGCAATTCCTCGTTATTTATGTACAAGATGAAAATCTTGAACAAAACTAAAAGGATAGTTATAATGTTGCATCCAACAAAAATAGAATCCTGTAATCGAAAAATTATAATTACATAATCTATTCTTTGAAATTATTATTTATTACTCGAAAATTATATCTATATTAATAAATTGGAAAAAAATAAGATAATTAATTGTTGAATAACAAATTTATCGAGATAATTGAGCAGACGCCATATTCATAATTTTAAAGAAGAACGTATTTAACAAAATTTTATTTTTAAAAAGACACAATCATAGAATCGTGCTTATTTTAAATAAAGTATCTTCTCTCTTTCACAATGTTTTTCAATTTCGTATGAAAAAATAATAAAAATAACAAATATATATATCAATGAAACTTTTTTATAGACACTTTTAAAAAATTTAAAATTCAAATATAGGATAGAAGTTTATTTTATAAAAAGAACCAAAATTAGTAATTTACAAAATTCGATAATTTAATCAGAATTCGCAAAGAAAAATTTTACTCACCTCGAAATTTCCCCAAGCGAAGTATAAGTCTCTTCCCTCGACACTGATGGCCACGAACGCGAAGAAGATCGTAACAAACATAGCAATGTTCCTCCAACGTTTCTCCGCGTAATTATTCGCCACCCAAAACCCGGTGATTTTCATGTAAAATGCCGTGACGGTGATCGATAGATTTCTCACTTTCCTCGCGTTCATTCTTCTTGAAATCTTTAAACTTCCCTTCTCGATTCCTTTCTACTCGGTTCTCGGATTACTGCTATCATCCATACCAAGAGTGATTGATATGATTGCCACATTGATCACTGAACACCTCGTTTTGCTCGTTTTTCCCGTACTCTATTTTGTGGACAACTGATTATTTTGAACGTCATTGTAATTGCTGTTCCCTTCTTGCGTGAAGAGAGGGAAGATAGACGTGTCAGATGGATGAATTATTCACGATTCTCGAGGGGAACGACGGTGCAGGCATGCATCTGCGACAGTTCAATACGTTTGTTGCCTCATCGTTCGAGGAATATAGCTCGTATATAATTCGAGTACATGGCAAATCGTTTTAGTCCAATTATTTTTACTATTTTTTTCTCACTGTTCGATTATATTTTATGATTGGTGTTAGATATTCGATTTTAATAGTTTGACATGTATTTACAATTAGTGAATACAGTTTAAGGTGTGTATACTTTTCAGAAATTATTGTTAAAACGTTGTTAAGATACTGAATGGTACAGGATGATGTTTTTTAGAAACATTATTAAACTTTGGAGTGTGAACGTGAAATGACATTTTCCAATCTCAATGATGAGTCTTGAATTATTATATACTTATTGGAAACAGTTTGTGAATGGCACAGCTCCTCAGCCTGATTCTAGGAATTTTTCTTGAGTGTTGTTCAAAAGATTAGTCCATTGATCTCATGAGTACCAGCATTTTAATAGAATTCAAAGAAATTTTTGTAAATTCTAACAAAATCTTTAGAACATTGTGAACTCATTCAGTGATAATTTTTATTAACTTTTATATTAACTTAACTTTTGTAATAAATTTTATTTCTTGTTCAATGTTACCAATTGCACGATTTGACACATCGTATAGGTTTCTTTTTATGTTTTTTAAAAAGTAAATTGAACTCAAAATTTATTATATGAAAATAATAATTTAAAAATGAAGATTTAAATATAATAATTTTAAAGGGAGATTTTATGAAATAAAAAGATACAGAATGCAACAGAATATATTAATTATTGCACAATTTTTGTAATTGATTTACAATTATCATATTATCTTTTTTTATCTATCACATTTATGCATATTCTACGATTCAATTGGCAAAAGATTGCCTCATTAAAGTGAAATACGACATCGCTGTACTGAGCACCTGTAATAAAAATATATTCAATTTTAATATCTATAGATAATTCAATTCTCATTGCCATTCATACATTTTTCAAATTATACATCTGTTTATCAATTGTATTTTTGGAAACATCTTTGAAAACCAAATTTCCAAAGTTACAATTTTTCTTTTGAAGAGCTTTTGGAATAGACTTTCCAAAGATGTCTCAAGATCAACATTACAGTTCTAAATTATTTTTATTAATTTTCTCTCTCTCTCTCCTATATAATTGCAATTGCTTAACGAAATCAAATATTCTTTTCCTTTTTTTTTCTTTATTCGAACGAGTTACTAACCGTGGTACAAGTTTCCAGGGAGACGGGGAAGAATCTGCTAGCGGTCAAACAGCAAGGCTTCCTCGATCTTATTATGACCATTGTCAGATCTCTTCTCAGCGTTCTGCCGATCCTGTTCATTGGCAGGCATATCCAAGGGCCAGAGTACACAGCACTCCCGATATTCGTGCTTTCTTGTATCAAAGAATCGCAGCTGTATGTGAACAGCAACAATTGGCACAGGCTGCCCGTTATGTGAAACACGAAAATGAGACGCCTCGTTGGTGGTGAATTTGCCTATTAACCATATCTTTTCTCATGAACAGAATTCTTTTTCCTTTTAATGACAATTTTTCAGGATTTTTTTATTTATGTAATATTTCTGGTATTAATAGGGGGAGAGAAAAATACGTTAATTTTACCCAATATGGATAAAAATAAAGAAGAGAAAAAAATGAAGTAAATTAACGAAAGAAGAATTTTTGAATTTTTGATTTTTTTATTTATATATTCTTGGCATGTTAATTTTACTCGATATGGAAGAAAAAAATAAAGAGAGAAAAGATTCGAAATAAATTAACGAAAGAAGAATTTTTGAATTTTTGATTTTTTTATCTATATAATATTTCTAGTCTTAATAGGAGGAGAGAAAGGTACGTTAATTTTACCCAATATGAAAGAAAAAAATAAAGAAAAGAAAAAAGTGAAGTAAATTAACGAAAGAAGAGTTTTCGAATTTTTCATTTTTTTATCTATATAATATTCTTAATGGTCTTAATAAGGGGAGAGAAAGGCACGTTACTTACCCAATATGGAAGAAAAAAAATAAAGAAGAGAAAAAAGTGAAATAAATTAATAAACGAATAATTTTTGAAAATTTTTTTATCTATATAATATTTCAATTACAACTTTCATCTGTCTTAATACAGGGAAGACACATTAATTTTATCCGATATGGAAAAAAAAAAAAATAAAGAAGAGAGAAAATGAAGTAAATTAACGAAAGAAGAATTTTTAAATTTTTGATTTTTTTATCTATATAATATTTTTGATCTTAATAGGGGGGAGAGAAAAACGTGAATGTTATCTAATTTGGAAGAAAAAAATAAAGAAGAAAAAAAGTGAAGTAAATTAACGAAAGAAGAATTTTTAAATTTTTGATTTTTTTATCTATATAATATTCTTGGCACGTTAATTTTACCCGATATGGAAGAAAAAAATAAAGAAGAGATTCGATTGAAAGATTAATTTAAAAGAAAAGAGATACTCACCATAAGTACCTGAAAACCGACCAGACACATCAACAAGCTAAAGACAAGTATATGGCCAAGCACTATGATCGTAAATATATTGTTCAGCCTTTGGCAATAAGTGATTCGATCCTGATGCTGCTTGACGCATAATTTGAACGTCTCGTAACAATTTTCCATGCAACTTGACCATCTCGTTTCTCTATCCATCTTGTTCAACCGCCTCGTATCCCATCCGCTACTCAGATTCGATAATCTGTGTTGTAAAATACGAAATTGGGTGGCTGCGTGCAGATTCATCAGGCACAACAGATTGTCGAAGCAAATGTAACATACACCGACGTGATACAAAGAAAGTACCTGGGAGAAATTTCACACGATATTTTTTTCATCATACGTTCAGAATATTCGTCTGTTTTATTTTTTTTTCTATTAAATTTTTTAGTAGATAAAAGATAAAGATTCATCTTTCTTCGATTTAGAGAAAATAAGGATCGATTCCTTAAAATTCTTTTAAAAGATAATTATATTTGGATATAAATATTATTGTTATTATTTTTTAATTGATCGAATTTGTAAAAGCTCGCTTGCTTTTTATATAGAAAGTGCGTATTTACGTATGTACCTGAAGCACGAATAATATTTCATAGTACGGTGATACAAATAGCGTAGGTAGGTCAACCCACATATTAAATGGAAGAACTCTATCTGAATGGTTTCTTCCGATATTTTCTAAAATACAAATACGCGATTCTGTGTATTAATCATTTCATCATTCGTTAAATTTTACTATATTATCTATTTTTTTTTCTCTTTTTGTAATTCGAAAATATCTAATGTTCAATAATCACTTTTTCTTTTTTATTAAATTTTCTATTACGAATATTTACGCGATCGTAACAACGAATGAAAATAAGTAAATATTCGTAAATGAAAGATTAAAATGTCTATGTTGTTATTTAGAATAATTTTAAAAAAGAAAAAAAAAAAGAAAGAGAAACTCACCCACAATAGGTGTTAACACGTAGCTGACGATCGTGCCTTGAGCGCAGACGTTGATCAAAGTGATGCACAACATACAAATTCTCTTGCAGTTTTGTAGCAATAACAGCTCGTTATGCGTATAATTGGTGTGCCAAAAATTTTCGTGCGTGTACACGAGAAGATCGATGAACTCTTTTCTATGCACAAACAGGACGAACAACTTTAATAATACCATGATCAGGCACAGAATGTTGCAAGCTGTATAAGCACAGTTCTATAGTTAAAAAAAAAAAATAATATTGATGTGTATATATTTTTTTTCTTTTCAAAAATTCGATCAAAATTAAATCTACTAAAAAACTGTAGAATTCGTAGAATCTATTATTCCTTTTTTAGAAATTTAAAACATACGTTCAAAACTTTTTTTGACGATTTTAAATTTTTATAATTTTACATTATCATTATATAATAAATACATAATAAATCGAAGGAACAATTTATTACGACTAACTACTAAATTTAAATTAAATAAATTATCAACATTACCATAAATTTCGAAATTTTTACAAATTTAAAAAATATTACTTACACCGAAGTTGGGCCACGAATAATAAAAGTCCCTGAACTGGACCCAAACGCCGAACAAAATCGCGATCACCGTGTACATCAACGTTAAATGGCGTTTACGTTGTTCCTGCTTGTTTTTGGCCAACCAGAGACCAACGATTTTCATTAAAAATGCCGTCATCGACAAAGCGAAATCTTTGCCACGCGGCGAGTCTTTCGAATGCGTCACGACTTTCGCGACAATTTTCGTCCCTTTCGAAATTTCCCCCATTTCCCTCTTCCCTTTTCTTCCTCGAGAAAGTGTTACTTCGTAATGCGAGACGTTTGACGTTGACAACTATTCATTGCTTTCTTTTTTTTTTTAATTTTCTTTGTCTCAAATTGGATATGGATTGGGTGGTATTGAGTGTTACGTGATAAGGGAAATAAAGGTTTGTTCGAGGGATGGGATGCATAATTAAACGAATGACACCGACGCGTGACACCGACTTGGAACGAAACGAGATCAGTCGATGCGATACGCTTCAACAAGTGTGAACGTATCACGCGATTAGAATTATATTTGTATCGATTTTATTAGCTTTTAATAATGTTTGATATTTATTTATTATATCGTGAACATTATTTCATAAGATCGTTTCGAATAAATTTATAATATAGATAGAACTGAGAAGAAATATCTAAAAGGTTAAAAAATATTGTAGATTAAAAATGTAATAAGAATAAAAGTTGAACAATTTTAAAAAGCAGGAGAAAAATTTAAAAATTCTTAAATTATTTTACATTTTGGTAAGAAATGATTTTCCGTTAATTGTTTTCTTTTGCAAGTTACAAGTTTTTCGATTACTATTTTATTTAATGCCACTGGATATAAAGAACCTGTTAAATCAAATATTATTTCTATTCCATGTAATTAATTTTTATGCAAATATTAATATTTATTTATAAAGATTAAAATATATATATTATTATTCAATAAATCAATGTACGTATTACGTGTATGGTGAGTTATTTATCCTTGGATGATTCTCTCATGAGGGTGAAATACGACAATGTAGAACTCATAAGCTGCAACAAGAATTTAATAAATCATTTTAATTTAATATCTTACAATTTTTTGGTTTTGCATATAAAAGAAATTTACATTTCTTCCATATATATAATAATAAATAATTAATATATAATTAATTTATCGTAATTAATCCTTCTTTTTTAATTGAATTCTTGTTTAAGTTTTAAAATAAAATAAAATGTTATGAGATATTTGCAAACTTATCAACTATTAACAATTTTAATAACAATTTTCACGATAAAATATAAAATTTCACGACAGATCTCGAATTTTTAAAAATTAAAAAAAAAAAATTTTAATCCAAATGTTGAATAATATTTTGGAAAAAAATATAATATTTGCAGGAAATTGAATGTTGGTTACCGCGGTGGATGTCTCCAAGGACACAGGAAAGAAACCACCAGCGGACAGATAGCACGGCCGCATGGACTTCATTATCATCACCTTCACATCCTCCCGCAGCATTCTTCCGGTTTCGTCCATTGGCAGCAGTGTCCACCATCCCGAATACGTTGCCAATCCGATATTCGAACTCTCCTCTATCAATCCGCCGCAAATA
>NW_006263367.1:77321-80210 GCF_000469605.1 Apis dorsata
GAAAATTATATGGATGAAACTACCGACCATGTGGAAAAAGAAAATGAGACGCATCGAAATAGGTACGTTTGCCTGTGTGCATAGTACATAACATTATTATTATTTAAAAATATATAATATATAATTATAAAAATTATAATATATAACATATAAAATATATAATATAAAATTATTAACGTAATTATTCGTGTTTATTGTTTCGAGAAATAAATTTCGAAGATAAGATATTTGTAATCGAAATTTAAAAAACAAGAAACGAAGAAATATGACATTGGAACGAAATTGATAATAAAATTGTTACATTCGATTAATTAAACAACAAGAGGGAAATATTAATTTCAATATATATTATTCTTTTGATTGTGAAAAATCACATTCAATCGTGCATGCTCTGTTCTAAAATTGAACGAATTATATAATTCATATAATTATCAATTAGAAGATCATATAATGTTATCAATTGTCAAAATTTGATATTTCGATATAATAAAAACAAATCTATATTGTTGATACGTACCAGAAATATCTCGTACGTGTCGAAGCACATTAGCAAGCTAAACACCACAACATGGCCGAAGATAGGTAATGTATAGACGTATTCGAGCTTGTCGCAGAATTCGATCAACGATTGATGCTGTCGTATGCACTCTTTCAACGCTTCGTAACACTTGCTCGCGTAATTGATTTTATCCGTTCGCTCGTCAATTATTGACCACAGTTTCGATAATCTGTGCTGCAGTATACGAAATTGGCAGACCACGTGCATGTTCAACACGCATAAGAAGTTGTCGTTGCACGTGTAAGCGATACCTATTTGTTGCACTGTAAGTAACTAACGGGAATATTACGCGCTTTAAAGATCTTTCTTTTCTTTTTTTTTTTTTAAATTGTTCACAATTTAGAAGATAATTTTTATCCATTCATGCGTTTCAAAATCGATGTAAATCCAATTGAACTTTATACATTTATTTAATTACTTGAACAAAGAATCTTGAATATTTTTGATTTACCATAAAATTATGTTTATCAAATTATATTGATAATCTATTTTTATCTTTTAATACCTTGCAAAGGTAATGATTATTATAAAAAAAAATATATATATATATATTTATATATTATATTTAAACTAAAATTTTATTCTCGAATTTGAAGGATCTTTGCTCGATGAATGTTTTAAGTATTTAAAAAATTGGAGGATTAATTGTGTATTTAAAAATTCTATCACTAATATGAAAAATATGTTCATCTATAGAAGATCGATATTAAATTGTATTTTAAAGTAATTTTTCCATAAATTTAAATTATTTTGAAAAGAATATGAAATACCTGGATGACGAACATTATTTCGTAATATGGCGTCTCACTTAATGGGAAATCGATCCACATTTTGAACGGAAGTATCCTGTCTGATTTGTTTTTCCCGATATTCGCTGAAAAACGCGGGAATTTTGAAACACTTTTTTCTAATTTTTCTATTCGATCAACTAATTTTTATCCATTTCAAAGTCGATGTAAATCCAATTGAACTTTATATTTTATTAACTTAACTTTATTAAAATATCTAATTTATTAATAATTCTTTTATTAAATATAGATATAATAAATAAATTATTACTAATATTAATATTTCTGTTCAACATATATATATTAACTTATCAAATCGAATTCGAGGTAAAATTCTACGAACTCAAATAATTAAACAAATATGAAAAATAAATGTTAAAATAAATATAAATGATCAATACCTAAATCCATAAAATATTATAATCAATACTAATCTTATAAATATAATATTTATATACTCTGATAAAAAAATTAAAACAAATATTCTTCTATGATATTCAACATTAAACCCAGAAACTAATTCTGATTCTCCTTCAATTAAATCAAATGGAGTTCGATTTAACTCAATTAATATTCTTATAAACATTAAAATATATAATGTTATACAATAAAATTGAAAATTTAATTTTATTCTGATAATTAATAAATTCATAAAATGAATATTTATTTAATTACTCGAATGAAGAATCTTGAATATTTTTGATTGACCATTTGGATAACATGTAAATATACTGTTTCATTGATGAATTTGCACACTTACCGCATATTGGCGTGATTATATAGAAAGTCAAAGAGGCTTGAGTGAACGAGAACGCGGTTAAGGTCCACAACGTGCAAAATTTCCGGCACTTCGTGAAAAGTATCCTCTCGTTATGATCGTGGTAACTGAAGTGCCAAAAATTCTGTCGAGCGAACAAAATTAAATTCTTGAATTCCGTTCTACGGATGAACAATATCAAACACTTGAACATCGCCAACACGATGCACAATGTATTACAAGTCAAGAAGATACAATGCTGAAAAGAATTTAATCAATTATCATATCATCTGTATCTTTATTTACTTTAATTCATCCCTTTGGAAAAACTAAAATATAATATAAAATCATTTTGTGGAAGAAAGGAAACAATTATTACATAACAAGAAAAGAAGAAATCGTAGAAATCATTTTATAAAATTCTATAATTCTATAATTTTTAATTTCCTTTCTCCCTTCTCCTCCTCCCCCCAATACGTACGCTTAAATCGTCCCAACTGTGATAAATGTCACCGATATTCAGATACAAGCCGTAAACCTGGATGACGAAGGTGTACGCCATAGCGATCCTCCTCCGACGTTTCTCACCGTCGTTCACCGTCATCCATACACCCGTGAGTTTCAATAGAAACTGCGACAAATCGATGGAAACATCCGAGTACGGTGTCGCGTGCATAATAATAACAATAATAATAATAATCCTTTCCTTCCTTTTTTTCCTTTCCCTCCTCGATCTCGAATCCCCTTTTCTTCTTTTTCTTTCCTTTTTTTTTTTTTTTTTTTTT
>NW_006263367.1:80394-97098 GCF_000469605.1 Apis dorsata
AAGTTGTGGGCAAGCGTGATTTGAAGTGACATCACTTTGATGTTGCGGGACACTCCGTCATTAGATGTTGTCATTGGACACGTTGGTGAAATGTATATACGTGGCAGGGGGGAGGATTGTGGGGAGGAGGATACGAAAATCGTTTCGTATCGATTTGTTATGCATGATTCAAAAGGGAGGCGTGATTGTCGCGCCTCGTTTGCCAATATAGTGGCCGGTCACTGTTCTTATCGATTATTCCTGCTCGTCGATGGCAAAAATTGAAATACAGCTTCATTCCGCGAATAACTCGCTTCGAGAGGTATATGTGTGTGTATATATGTGTAATTCTCTGATCTCTGTGGAAAATGTCGTAATGCAAATTTCGAGCAGTTTGATCCAATTAGTAGATAGTCTGTGTGTATAACAAGGTAAATGTATATAATATGTTTAATTAATATTTGAATAATTCCAAGATATAAATTGTTTTCAACATGATCGTTAACCATTTTTCTATTTATTTATTTTCTCGTGTAATATCAACGAAAAGTGTAAAGGAATGTTTGAGTGTTTTTCGTTATTCCTTTGAATTTTGAAATTGAATTTATTAAAATGGAACACTTTATATTATTGCATAACATTTTTATATTTAATCATTATAATTAATATTATAAAATATATCATTGTCAACGTATTGAGATGAGAAAGAAACTTCTTTTATTTCGTTCAGGGATAACAACGATCTTTCGATTTATTTACACATCTATCGTTGTTTGCTCCGCACGATTTCTCAGCAACGTGAAGTACGATATAGCTGTACTTAGAATCTAAGACAAATCAATTTATCATCAAATTGATCTTATATTAACTTTCGTGTAAAATTTTAGAAATGAAACTTACGCTGGTGTACGTCTCGAGCGAGACAGGGAAGAATCCCAAAGCGGTGAGATAGCACGGTGATTTCGACCTCATGATAACAAGTATCAAGTCTTTTCGCAACATTTTCCCGTATTTATCCATCGGCATGAACGACCATAAACTGTTGTACGTAGCGTTAGCTATGTTCGTACTGTCTCGTATCAAACAGTCGCAACTGTAGGTGAACATTAGTAGTTGACACATGCAAGTTATTAAATGAAACGTGAAAATTAGACGACTCATAACAGAGGTGTCTTCCTATTAGAAATTATATTATGAATATCATGGTTAAGAATAAAAAGTAATAAAAAGTAGAAGCAAATGTGATTGAAATTATGTATTTCCATTTTTGAGTATTTTATATATAATTACAAAAAAAAAAAAAGAAAAAAAATAAGGAAAGTAAAATTGGAAAATCGATATAAATATCTATCAAGTGTCAAAGAAAATTATGTATAAATTTGAATGAAATATAAATAATACTGACCATAAGTATTAAATATCCGTCGAGGCATATTAACAAGCTGAAAAGCAACACTTGTCCAAATATTATGAAATTCGATACTATTTCCAGTTTTTTGCAATATTCGATAAGCGTTTGATGTTGTCGAATGTAAGTTTTGAGCTTAGTGTATTTATATATACTATAGGGTGATTTTTCCGAAAATTGGTAACACTTTTCGCATATTTCATTGCACACGTTTGAAAATCGATGTTGCAATATGCGAAACTGGCCGGCAATGTGCAAATTTATAATACACATAAAATTGTCGAAATAGAGGTAGCATACTCCAACGTGATACAAAGACAATATCTATTGGATAAAAAAAATATATATATAATAATTGGATAAATATATAAAATTTAATATTTTCAATATTATATTCATGTGAATTTCCTTTTTTAATTGGATTATATATTAATAAATTATTTTTGTATAATTAATTTAATTATTAGATTTAATTATTAGAATAATATTATAATTGTGTCATATTCTTTTCGTTTTTATAATATTAGTGTATAAAAGAAGATTATATTAAATTTAGAGAAAAAATTATAAAATAATATCTTAATACCTCTATAATAAACACTATTTCAAAATAAGGTGTCATGTACCATGATTCACTGAGCCACAAATTAAATGGATGTATTCTCTCCGTTTCATTTTTCCCTACATTTTCTAAAAGATAAATTAATATATATATATTTTTCCCTTTATTTTTGTACTGTGTATCATATGTAACTGCAACAATTTGATAAAATTACTCATAACTTACAAGTTAGAATTATTTTACTTTTTTTATTATAATCAGAGCAGAAATTAAAATTTATTATTATTTTATATTATTAATATTAAATTGTCTTACCTTTAAGTGCTCTTATTACAAAAGAGAAGACTGTCCCCTGAGAGAATAATGTGAAAGTGCAAACGAAGAAGGTGGAGTAACGTTTGCACGTATTTATAATTATTTGCTCGTGCAAGTCGTACTTTAAATTCCAAAAATTCGTTTTTGCGTATTGTATCATCTTGAGCAACTTCTTTTTGTACATTAACGAGATGGAAATCTTGACTAAAACCAGAATTATCGTTACAAGATTACATATGATCAGAATGCTATCCTGTAACCAGACAATAACACGTATTCGATTAATTCAAATAATTTAAATAAACATTCTTTGGATATTTTTTACTTATAAAAGAAAATTTTAAGCAACTTGTTCTTATATATTAATTCAATTAATTCAAATAAACATCCTTTGGATATTTTTTACTTATAAAAGAAAATTCTAAGTAACTTGTTCTTATATATTAATTTAATTAATTCAAATAGATGTCCTTTAGATATTTTTTACTTATAAAAAAATTCTAAACAACTTGTTCTTATATATTAATTTAATTAATTCAAATAGACATCCTTTGGATATTTTTTATTTATAGAAGAAAATTCTAGCAACTTGTTCTTATATATTAATTCAAATAATTTAAATAGACATCCTTTGGATATTTTTTTACTAGTAGAAAAGAATTCTAAATTATCAAAAAAAAAAAAAAAAAATATTGCATTATTTAAAAATTCGACTCACGCTAAAATTTCCCCAGGTGAAGTACAGATCTCTGGTCTCGGTCGCCACTGCAAAGAAGACAGCGAAGAACGTGTAACTTAGAGTCAAATTTCTTCGACGTTCCTCCACACAATTGCTCGCTATCCAAAATCCAACGATCTTCATGTAAAAAGTCATGACGGTGATCGAGAGATCTCCACCAACCTTCTTCGAAGTCATTCTGAATCTTCAATGACGGGGTTGTTCGTGGTCGACGAGGATCGATCGATCGAAACGTCACGTTTATCACTGCTATATAACACTGTCTCTCTTGACAACTTTCGTTTCGTATCAATCACTCATCTTACCCAGACAATTGGCCGTTCTATACGTCATTGTGATTGCCACTCTCGCACGCGAGGAGAAGCGAGAAGGATCGATGAATTATGCACGATTCTAGGGGAAGTGTGCGGTTATACGAGTGTAACTCTATTGTATCAGTTGGTTCAGTAATTCAGTTTGCCGCTTGGGATCGCTCGAAGAATACGTACACGCGTAATTCGACTCGTGATTGTTGTGGACAAACGACGACAATGGAATTTGTACAAGAATTTGAGTGAGTTTTTTAAAAATTTAAAAGTACACACACACACATACACGAGAGAGAAATTTGAGGAGGATTTCCTTTTATTTAAAAATTATTTCTCATCTTTTCTCAATTTTTCAACTATTGTTCTTCAAATGTACAAAATGAGATATTAATAATAATAATAATAATAATTTTGGATAATAATTATTTTTTATCGACGATTGAAGGGAAAAAAAAGAAGAAGGGAAAATTTAGAGTAGAAAAGAAGTATTAGTATAGTATTATTATATGCAAATCAGTCTTGATATGTCGGCTACGAAAATGGAATTTCAATTGTATTTGTTTCTTTCCTTCATTCATTTCTCTTTGACCGTATTTTTAATTTTTCAAGTTCACAAATCTCGTTCAATCCAGGGAAAGATCTCTAAAGTTCCTTCGTGAAATTTTTTTCGTTATTTTGGAAATCCTTTTATTATTACACTCCGTGGTATTTACGTGGTGTTTTCCATCTTTAGGGACGAATGTTTCAATAGCGTGAAGTACGACATTGCCGTACTGAGTACCTGATTAACAAAAAAAATTAATCATCGAATCTCAAGGGATGCAACATTGTTATTGTCTGAGAATATTTTTGAATAATAAAAATCTGGAAATATGATCGTGATTACCGCGGTAGAGGTTTCGAGGGAAACGGGGAAAAATTTGCCGGCCGTCAAACAGCAAACTCTGTGCGACCTCGTCACGACAATTATCAGATTTTTTCGCAGAACTCGTCCAACGTTGTCCATCGGCAACCCCGCCCAGGGGCCCGAGAATATAGCGTTGCCCACTTTCACGCTCTCCCTTATCAAATCGTCGCAACTGTACGTGAACATTAAAAGTTGACAGAGAGTGCCGACGAAATTTAACGTTAAACTGACTTTTCTCGAGGCAGGTGTATCCATCTGTTCGAATGATATAAAATTGATTTATTTTGTCATATCGATAGTAACATCTTTGTTGAATGAAAATAAACAGTGTTGCCAAAATTCAAGAATTTCAATTTAATTTTGATAGAAAATACAGGTTTATGATTAAAAATTCTAAATTTTTTCGTTGATTCATAAAGTTATGTATGCAATAGCTTTGTTACTACTATTTTGTTGAAATTTTTCACGACTATTTTGCGAAAAAAAAAATATAACGGCGTTAAATCACACTTTTAGATATGGCCGATCAATTTTGATCAAAAATGAGAAATTAAATGACTCGTGCAGTAATTGAATTGTTTCTCGGTGTGGCGTGCCATCCACATCCATATCTTGTGATATAGGCACGAAAAATTGGCTTATCATGTGACACGTTGTGGATGCATTTGTTTCTCAACTCGCGGATTTTCTGAACCCCAATCATCGTTGAAGACTATTTTTTTCGAGAAACTTTCGTTATTTTTAAAATATTGAACTCAACAATAAAAACGCTCCATTTTCTTTCGCACAAATGGCGCAAAATTCAAATTTGATTTTTGGGACACTATTTATTTACAAACCGAATAAAAATTCCGTTGAGAAAAATATCAGTTACACAATTCTGATTAAATAAATAAAAGAAATTGTCCTTTTATTATTCGATAAATTCAACGAATTAATTCATTGAATTTGAATTTCAAGTTAGATATCCATTTTGCGTTCCAATCGATGATCGATATACACCAGTTGCATACCAACCAGAAATAATTGAAATCCCACGAGGCATATCACAAGAGCGAGGAACAGAACTTGGCCGAGCACGATTATCGTGAATATATCTTCCAATTGTTTGCAATATTTTGTCAACGTTTGATGATGAATCACACAGCTCTTCAACTTCGCGTAGCAAACGTTTGCGCGACAAGACTCGCCTGTTACGGTGACGTTCAAGTTTCTCAGTCGGTATTGCAGTATGCGAAATTGACCGGCCACGTGAAGATTCACGATGCACAGTAAATTATCGAAACAGATGTAACACACGCCAACGTGGTACACGCATAGTATCTGAGAATGATATTATACGATAAAATTAGATAGAAAATTAAATTAAATTATTATATTAAATAAATTAATTAAAATAATTATTATATTAAATTATTATACAAAATTAAATTATTATATTTTCCAAAATTCGAATATTATACGATATTATACGATAAAATTAGAGAGAAAATTACTATATTTTCCAAAATTCGAATATTATTTTATAATTCGAAGAATTAAGGAGAAGGAGAAAAATTACGGATGAATTCTTACCTGTATAACGAAAAGGATCTCAAAGTAAGGCGACAATCTTACAGGGAAATCGACCCACAGGTTGAACGGCAATTCCCTGTTAGATTCGTTCTTTCCTATATTTGCTTGAAAAATAAGACTAATGTTATAATTCTTTTTTTTTTTTTTTTTGAAAGTTAAAATTTCATTGAAAATACCTATTATCGGAGTGATCATGTAACCGGTGCAAGTGCCTTGAGCGCAGAAGCTAATAACAACGACGAAAATGATGCATATCCTCTTGCACTCGGCCAATATTAATTTCTCTTCTGGGTCGCGATACGGGCGCCAGAAATTCTTCTGAGTGAATGTGACCAGTTCGAAAAACTGCATTTTGTGAGCGTACAACACACCGACCTTGAGCACGACGATCATCAGGTACAAATTGTTGCAAGAGATATAAACGCTGTCCTATTATTCACCATTGATTTTCATTACGTAACATCCTTCTCGTCAATTAACATAAACGTAAACACTCGTTCTAACGGGGAAAAGAAACTTTACTCACGCTAAAGTTTCCCCAAGTGAAGTAAATATCCCTGAAACCGATGCACACGATAATGAAAAGCGCCCCAACTGTGTAAACCAATGCGAAATCCCTTCGACGTTGTTCATCCCGATCGGCGGCCAACCACAATCCAACTATTTTCATCAGAAAACTCGTCCAAATTATCGAGATGTCTCTGCCTTGAGTCGATCGCATGGCCGAGGAAAAGGAATGACTTTTACTTCAATGCGAATAATAAGTTCACGCTTAGATCACGATGACGCCTTTGATCCTCGTCACACGCTTTGATTTGTCAATCTTTTTGAAAATGCCAATCACGATCGTTGCATTGCTTACGATCCTTTTTAAAGGATCTTTACGTAATCTCGCGTGAAACGTAGTCGTAACGGGGGTAAATTATTCATGATTCGACGAGGGAATGGAACACAATTGGCATGATAATGGGGGGAGAGAAGGTGGGATTGATGCGAGGGGTAGATATAGTATTGCGTCTACCTTGGTTGATTAAGCGCTTATGCTTGTGCAGAGTAGAAGTGGTATAGAATCATAGAATAATGGTAAGATTATGGTGATTATAATCAAGATTTATTTTTGGAGATTTGTTCAAGTGATTTTTTTATATAGATTTTTATAGTGGAATACTACAATAGAGTGGAACGACAAAATTAGAATTGTACAATTATCTTTTTTAATTGTGTTAAAAATTTATCTTTAATCCTTCAGATTAGAGAAAACTTTTGTACATTGTTCGTTAGATAAAGTGCATTTATGTGCATTGTGTATTAATATTGATTAAAAATATTATACTGATATATACTTATTATTAATTGATTAATTTTACAGATGTATGTAAAAATTGGAAATTAATTTTTTTTTCTTTAATTACTTGAACACAAAGATTGAACAATCTGTGTAAATTATCTTATTTCATGGATTCCCTCAAGAGAGTGAAATACGACACGGTAGAGCTTATAAGCTGCAACAAAAATTTTAGCATGATTAATAACAATCTTTTTTCTAAAAAATTTCTACATAGTAAAATATTCATTGTTTGAAAATTTATTTATTATTGTTATTATTTGATTAACAATATGTCAGAGTGTTATTTCTTATCGTTTAATAAATGGGAGATTGCTTACACTAGTAGACGTTTCCAAGGAAACAGGAAAAAATCCTCCAGCGGAGAGATAACATGGCCGCATGCACTTCATCATTATCATCCTTATATCTTTTCGCAGCATTCTTCCAGTCTCGTTCATTGGCAATGTCGTCCACCAGCCTGAATACATCGCCAACCCGACGTTTCCACTTTCTTCTATCAATTTGTCACAAATATACGTGAAAAAAAGGATGTGAACAAAGATACCAATCCCGGAGAAAATGAAAATGAAGCGCGTCGTTAGAGGTACGTCTGCCTGTATACATTATTTTTAATACAAAAATTTAATACAATTGAAATATATTTTGCGATCTTTATATTTTTATTATAAAATATACAGATACTTTTAAAAAACTTGATTCTAGAAAACATACAGAAAAGTTGATACGCAAAAATATCGATTGAGAATAATTTATTTATTATTATTAAATAGATTTGTTTTATCTTTCAAATACCATATTTATTTTGTATTTTTTTTGTATGTTATCTAGATATTTTATACATTTAAAATTTATTATAAACGTAACAATTGAATCTTACAAATTAATATTTGGAAATTCTTGTTGAAATTTTGTTAATTGGATCGTTCATGAGATTATTATTAAATAAGAAAATTCATTGAAATGTGTATATACATTTTTTGTAAAGAGAAATTACACGTACTATAAGTATTTCGTAGAAGGCGATGCACATTATCAAGCTAAACACAATCACGTGATTCAAAATCATCAACGTGTAAACATAATCGAGTTTCTCGCAATATTTGAGCAACGACTGATGTTGTTTAATGCATTTCTTTAAAGCTTTGTAATATTTGTCCGTGCAAGAGATGATATCCTTCTGTTCCTTCATGCTTGACCATATGGTGAGCATTCGATGTTGCAATATGCGGAACTGGTAATTCACATGCATGCTCAATACGCATAAGTAGTTATCGTTACTCAAATAAGTCAGGCCGATTTGTTGTAGAGCTATTAACTGTACGAATTAATAATTTTCCATTAGATCATCGATAGAAAATCGTCAAAATCCTCTTATATTAACTGGATTCACAACGATCCTAGAACAGCAGTTCTCACATTACACGAATACAAATTGGAAATTTCTATTGGCAACAATTTATTTAAGGACAAAAATTGCATTGAAAATTATTTTCAAGAGTAATTCTTAAATGTTTCTCTCTTAAAATTCGTAATTAAGTTATATATATATATTGATTATAATATCGATATTGATCAATAATAATTACAGTTATAATTAATACAATTAAATACAGTTATCGCTAGGCATAATCATGATTCAATCACGATCTGAATATTGACTGGTAATACCGATCACGCCGCTAGACGGTTCCTGTTTCTCGCTAGTATTATTTATCGCTATTAGGTATAACTATTAATCCAAATAAGGGATGTCATCCGTAAAAGTAAAGTGTTGTTTATAGTGTATAATTGTTAGTTTATAGTGTCTCCTTTTCTATATTCCTGTGGTCCTTACAGTCTTATTATCTGTCCATCATCTAACAACATTTGTAACTTTTGTGAATTATAAGATAATCCATATCTCATTTTACTTTTTGAATTTTTTGATCAATTTGAAATTTTGATGTAATAAAAATACTGTACTTATTGAGACTAATCGGTTTCAATTTTTTTTAATTGCCTCGAATTTTGAAAATTAATTAAGTTTTGGTACCAATGTTTCTTTCTTATTATCGAATCAATATTATTATCACAATATAAGAATTTAAAATAAAAGAATATATTTGATGTTTCGAATTCTCGAGAAATTTTTTGCTATTTATTATTTGGAATTCTTAAAGTCCTATGTAAAAAATAATTTAGATAAATATAATATGAATTTATTTTTAAGTAATAATAGTCCAATTGAATTTGTTTGAATTTTAAATTTAAATTTTTTTTTTAAGAGTTTTAAGATCTTACAATGTTTCGTATTCGAATTTCACGAATTTAGAAATTAGATTTCGATATTCTATATTTAATTTAAGATATATATAGGGTTGTTAGGATTGTTTTTTTGAAATTTGAAAAAATTTTTTAGAGTGTAAATTATCCATTATCTAATTCTGTATTTCGTATACAGATAAGAGAATCACTGTTCTAGAAATCTAATTATGTGTTAATCATTTCCAAATATAAATGGATGTTGTCGCATTTCGCATCATATAAATAAAGATGTATAGTACCTGCGAGGCGAACAATAATTCGTAATATGGTGTTGTGCTTAACGGTATATCGATCCACATTCTGACCGGAAGTGTTCTTTCTGATTTGTTCTTTCCATGATTCACTAAAAAAACATTCATTTCTGTAACATTGTTTCTTTTAAAATTGATATTGATTTATATTTTTTTAATGTTAAAATCTTACGATATTCAGAAAGATTTCTGAAATTTGTGCATTAAAACTGCAACGGAATTGATTCAAGGTTTATTAATTATATATAAAGTTATTTTAATTGATAAAAAAATTTCTTATAAAGATTATCAAAATGCTTAGAGTTTTTGCTCAGTGATTTACTCACCGTAAAATGGTGTAATTATATAGAAAAAAATAGAGCTTTGTACAAAGAAGTATGCGATTATGGTCCACAAGTTGCAAAACTTTTGACACTTCGTGAAAAGTAATTTTTCGTAATTTTCATATTTGAAATGCCAAAAATTCTTCTGAGCATATATTATTATTTTCACAAATTCTCTTCTGCGAAAGCTTAATATTATAAATTTAGAAAGCGATAGTATGACTATTAGTAAGTTAGATATTATGAACATACAATACTGCAAAAATAAATTCAAAATTTGATTAATATTTATGCAATATACATATTTCTTAAATATATATAATAATATATATAATAATAAGAATTAAAATATTACGTAATTACATATTAATAATTTAATTTTGATATTTTTGATACGAATTTTCTTAATAATTATTCATAACATTTTTGATATCCATCGAATATTCCATATTATAATTTTTCAGATAGAAAAATTTTCAGATATTTTTGAAAAAATTTCTATTCTTTTGGAAAAAAAATCGATCAACAATCTTTCTCTAAAACTAATTTAAAAATTAATTTTGCATCGTTTTCAATTTTTCTTCACTTTGACGACTAAAAAAACCATTAATATCAAAACAACGTACTTCATCGTTGTTAACTTAAAATTCTGTGATCCATATATAGTATAATATCTTTTTATATATTACATAAAATAGAGAGATGTAACAATTTTTGGAAAATAATTTCGTACTTACGTTAAAATCCCCCCAACTGTGATAAATATCGGTGATATTAATATACAAAGCATATATATGCGAGGCGACAGTGTACAACATATTGATTCTTCTTTGACGTTCTTCTGCTTTGTTGACCGTTATCCAACTACCCACAGCTTTCAATAAAAATTGTGACAATTTGAGAGAGATATCTGAGAAGTTTCGTTTCATGACAATCTTTTCATTGTCGATCTATAAATCACGGGAAAATTAATAGATTCAATGAAAATTTCGCTTTTTGCGAAATGAGTGACATCACTTTGATGTATACTCTTTTCTCCATTCCAATGATGGAAATAAATACAATCCTTTTTATCGATATCTTATAACATATGTTTGAAGGAAAACACGATTATCTTTCTCCTCCTGGGAATGCACAACCAGTTGTTCGACACGTGTTGATTATTTTATCACGCATAGTGGTTCGATGAATAGGTGCAGTTAGAGAAGTATATTCTACTCGTTATTTTGTTCCCTACCTCGTTCTAGGTTGACCAGATCAAGGCAAGTAATCCGTATTTGCACTTTGGATATTTATCTGTCTTATGTATTTAAAGTGTTTTAATAGGAAGTTAAAGTAATTTGGAAATATTTCAGTAACTTATCATGATTATTTTGAGGTACGTTTTACATTATGCATCACCTTATTTATAAACTTGGAACAAAGTTATATATCAATGGATCATTATTTAAATTATTATTTATTATTTAAATGTTTTTTAAATTTCATCGTTTGCTATAATCATTGAGGGAATCTATAATTTATCAAATATTGATTAAATGTAGCTTAAATTTGGCAATTAAATAAAAAATTAATATATTTTGTTTTGTTCTGTTGCAAAGTGAAAGAAGATAGAAAGGTAAAAATTCAATTATTTCTTATTGCATTTGTGAGTAAGAATTGTAATTGTATATTTGCAATTTGTATAAAAATATTATTTATTTTTGTTTAAATAATATTAAATAGAATTATTTAAATCTATAATTAAATAAAATATTTATTTTTGGAGGAATATTGATTTAAAATATACTCTTTGATCGAAATAAAAAATTCATCTTTATTCATTTCACTAATTTTGAACGTTCCAATATTTTGTATTTATATTTTTTATATATATATAAAAAAATATGTATTTACATAGAAATACACATACGATTCAATAATGATTATTTATTAAAATGACCAATATAACAATGTTATCCATTATTTCATATAAATTATCCACCTTTACTTTATTCTTTTTTTTTTTTAATGGAAAATGTACAACGTTCGATTCGAGATATTTTGTTAACGAGTTTTTGATAATTTATGAGTCATTCGCGTTTTCCACGCGATTATTCAGCAATGTGAAATACGATACCGCTGTGCTCAAAATCTGTAAAATATAAATGAATAATTTAAACGAAAAAATTTACTACTACAATGTTTCATGATTATAATGATTTTTAAACTACAATTGCACTTCTTAAACTACAATTTTGCTTTAATAAGGATTAATAACCAACATCTTTAAATATTTTTTTTTCAAATTTAAATTTTTGTTCAATATCATTACGAAAAATATAGCACAAATATATTATCCATTTTGTATCATATAATCACAATAAATATTCCAAAAAATTAATACAATTCAAAAAAAAAAAAATTTTTACTATGAAAAATATTCTAATTTAAAAATCATTGTTTTTAATGTATTTATGGTGAATTCATTTTCGATTTTTATGATACAAAAATAGTAAGTTATGATTATACCTACCTTGGTATAAGTTTCCAACGATACAGGGAAAAATCCATTCGCAGTCAGACAACAAACTCGTCTGGATCGCTTAATCACCATTATCAAATCGTTTCGAAGCATTTTTCCAAATTTATTCATCGGCAAAATTGTCCACAGTGCTGAGTAAGCTCCTACAGCGACATTATCACTGTGTTCCATCACATCGTTGCAGCTGTAGGTAAACATGAATAATAAAAACATCGAGCCACTTAACAGGAATACGAAAATGAAGCGTCTCGCTGTAGAAGCAGCAGCCTAGAAGAGAAGAAAAGAAAAAAATATATTTTCATCTATATATAGGATGTAAAATATATTTAAATTGTGCAAGTATAATTCAAGGATTCATTTGAAACATTTATTAAATAATTATTAATTATATATGATTAATAGTTACACAACATTACGAATATAATATTTCCTTCTCTTTTGTTCAAAATGAGTTCTTTAATTTAAATTCAAATTAGTTAGATTTTAAATTATCAATTGTTCTTTATATAAAGTTTTATATTTATATAAAACGAAATATAAATGCTACAATAATGCTTTAAATTTTACATTTTACAATATATTATATAATTATTTTGGATTCCTTCTATTCTAATTATTTTAAGGAATTATGAAATATTTGATAAAAATAAATTAACTAACCACGAACACTTGATATCCGAATAGGCAAATTAATACACTGAATACCAACACTTGTCCAAGCGTAATTATAGTGTACACGTTCTCAAGGTTTTGATGGTAATCGATCAATGCCTGATGATATCGGACGCATTTCTTAAATTGCTCGTAAAATTTGTACATCTGTTTTGCTAATGTCGATTGCGAGTCCTTTTCGCGTATATCGTGCTCCGTGTCACACAATGTCATAAGCCTGTATCGAAGAATGCGAAATTGGCCGGCCAAGTGTACGGCCATGATGCAGAAAATATTGTCGAAACAAAAATAGGAGATTCCAATATAATATAACGATACTGCCTGTAAAAAAAAAAAAAAAAAAAAAAAAAAAAAAAGAAAAAAAAAAAAAAAGAAAAAAAAAAAAAAAGAAAAAAAAAAAAAAAAAAAAGAAAAAAAGAAAGAAGAAAAACGACACGTATTTCTTTTCCTTTGTTATGAAAATGAAGAAATATTTATTGAATATTATTATTTAAGTTATTTATATTTTCATTTTGAACAAAAGTGGATATTCATTATTCATTTATTAAAAAAGAAATTTGATAAATTTAATAAAAGAAAGTTATAACTCCATTTAATATAATTTAGAATATTTATTTTGGAAATTTATTCGATTAAAAAAGAATAATATAATGTAAATTTAAATTACTTGGACAAAAAATATTATCTCGTAATATGGCGTCCTTGTTAGCGGCAAATTTATCCATATATTGAACGGAAACATTCTCTCGGATTCATTACTTCCATTTTGTGCTGTAACAAATGTGCAAACTTTTTGCTTTTTTTTTTTCTATAGGATAGGATATTTTTCGAAATTCCAAAAAACAAATATAGAAATTTGTAATACATAATAAATTTCAAATTTCATGAGGATAATTTATTAAATTGTATATACAATTCAAATTTTTTAGTTAAGTTTATGAAATAATTTATGAAATAGAGATAGAGATTGTGCATTTTGACAATTTAATCAGTCGAGCAAGAGTTTTAAATAGTGTTTTAGATAATTTTAATCAATTATTTAAACCCACTAATGACCGGTGTCGTTAGATAGGACATCACGGTGCACATGCCAATGGTGGTGACGGAGGAGATGAAAAAAATGCAAGTTTTTCTGCAATCGTCCAAAATTTCTTTTTCACGATAATCGTAATTAACGTTCCAGAAATTTTGTTGCATGTACACGATTAGATTTAAAAATTTCCCTTTATACATCAGTATGATGCATATTTTGATTAAAGCCATTATCGTAGTTATGGTATTCGTCATAGCGTAAAGAATATCCTGAAACGAGTCGTTTTCAAAAAATGAATAATAATGACAAAAAAAAAAAGCAAAAATTATGAAATAACACAAGTATCATATGTTATAAACCATTCAAATATTATATTTTCTTATATCCATTCTTGTCAAATTGTTCTAAAAGAAAATATTAATCATTATTATTAATCAAAATTAATAAATTTTTACAAAATTTTTCTCTTTTAAAAATCACAAGAAAAAGAAACACTTCAATTATATATTGTTCAGATCCAATCCTTCAGTTTTTAAATTTTTAAAAATCACGCAATAATCTTAAATTTTATCCGTGTAAAAGATACGAAACAATTGAACATACTCACGCCGTTGTACAGCAACGTGAAATACAAATCTCTCGTACTGATTATCGTGCCGCAAAACAACATCCAAATCGTGTAGATGAATAACATTTTCATCCTGCGTTGTTCATCAGAATTATCAGACATCCATACGCCCACGTTCTTCAAGAAAAATGTCGACAAGCTTATCGATATGTCCAACTGGTTATCCGTTTGCATGGTGATTGATCAACGTGTATCGTCTCACACGCAACTTCCATCGAATATATATCACGATAATAATTAATAGGCGTTTGATAGTTCGTCGATTTCTTCTCATCCCTTCTTCTTTTCTTTTCCTCGACGGGAATATTACAAGTGAAGTAGTCAGGAAAAAAATGATTGGCACCCTTTCTATTGTATTATTAAGGATAGAACGTGTATTATGAATTATAGTAGGGTGTATAGAACTCTTGGATCGATTCGAATTTATGCGTGCAGTCGATGAAATGTTTCGACTTTTTTTTAGATTTTAAGAAGGAAGGTGGAATGGTTGGAATCGTTTGTGCAGATCGATGGAAGAAGATAGAAAGAGTAAATTTGATTGTTTAATTCTGTTTGATAGAAGAGTAAAAAAAAATTGTGAGTAAGAGTTATTGTAATTGATAATTTAGATATATTTGTATTTTATATAAAAAATTAATCCTAATCAATTGACGTATTAATTAAATAAATAAGTTTAATAATTAGATAAGTAAATATGTTTATTTCTGGAAAAATATTGATTTAAAAAGTTTTATGATTGAAATTAATTGGATCTTTATTTAATCGATTGATTCGGATTGATTTTGCAGCATCTTTCATCTTTCTTTCTGTTTTGTAATTTTTGGACGTTTGAAGCATTATCGAAAATTTAATCTTTTATAATTTTAAAAAGAATGTATTCGCGTACAAATCCAGTTTAATAGTGGTTATTCATTATTTTATTTATAATTATAATATGAATGATTAATAATACAATGTCATTACATTATTTCGAAAAAATTATACACCTTCGTTACATTTCTTTGTCTAATGGATTTGAATGTGCAATGATTGATCTGAGATATTTTATATTAACGAATATTATTGAAAAGTTGTTATTAATTACGTGTCATTTGCGGTTTCCACGCGATTACTCAGCAATGTGAAATACGATAGAGCTGTACTTAAAATCTGTAAAAATGTAAAAATAAGTATTTTAATCATCATCAAGAAAAAAAATTTACTTTTTGAATTTTGCACTTATATTGATTGCAAAATTAATATTCTATGACAATGATTCTCAAATTTGTGCTTTGTATAATTTTAGACAGAATTAAGAATCGAATACATCTTAAAGTATTTTTTTAAATTCAAATTTTTATATCACAAAGAATATAGTATAAATATTATGCAATTTCCATTAATTTTTCATTAATAATAATAAATTGCTAGTATTTTGGATTATGTAGTTGCAATAAAAATTTCAAGAAATTAATAGTTATGAATTCAAAAATGTGATAAATATATCATTAAATTTACAAATTTTAAAAATCATTTTATTTTATATTGAATTTATGAATCTATCAGGATTATAATTTTGATATAATTGACTGCCACCATTTTTAAATGTCTATTTTGTACATAGATTAGGATTATACCTACTTTGGTATAAGATTCTAATGACACAGGGAAAAATCCATTCGCGGTCAGACAACAAACTCGTCTAGATCTCCTAATCACCATTATCAAATCTTTTCGAAGCATTTTCCCAAATTTGTCTATTGGCATAATCGTCCACAGTGCTGAATAAGCTCCTATAGCAACGTTATCACTGTGCTCTATCACACCGTTGCAGCTGTAGGTGACCATA
>NW_006263367.1:97270-101806 GCF_000469605.1 Apis dorsata
TAATAAAAACGTCGAGCCACTTAACAGAAATACGAAAATGAAACGTCTGGCAAAAGAAGCGGTAGCCTAAAAGAAGAAAATATTTAAAGAAATATATTTTTTCCATATGTAAAATATAATTATGGAAAATATAAAAAATATATAAAATCTAAAGATATTTATTGCATAGAGAAAAAAATCAAATAAGGATATTACGAATATAGTACTAATACATTTTCAAAAATTTTCTTTTTTTCTAAATTTTTTAATATAAACTTAAATTAGTCTGTTAAGTTTTGATTGTTGTTTATACATATTTAATGGAATGAAATAATTTTTTCCACGAATCTTTAGAAACAATTCAATTGCATATAAAATGTAATATATTAAACATTTTAAATATTTTCTTAAATTTTACATGAATTTAATTATTTATGTTTTTTCTATCGATAATTATTAAAGAATTTTCGAATATTTGATGATAATGAAATAATCTTAGAATACTAACCACTAAAACTTGATATCCAAATAAGCAAATTAATATACTATATACCAACATTTCTCCAAACGCAATCCTGGTATACACGTTCTCAAGATTTTGATAGAAATCGATCAATGCCTGATGATGTCTTACGCATTTCCTAAATTTCTCGTAAAATTCGGGCATTCGATTTGTCAATATCGAATCCTTTCTATATATCTCACATTCTATGTCACATAATTTCGTAAGCCTGTACTGAAGTATGCGAAATTGCCCTGCCAAGTGTACAGCCATGATGCAGAAAATATTGTCGAAACAAAAACTGGCGATTCCAATGTAATATACACACATTGCCTTGTAAAAAAAAATGAAAATTATTTTCTCTGTGTTACAAGAATGAAAAAAGAAAATTGGTACAGATATTTATTTAACACTATTCGAAATATTATAAACTATTGATAGGATCATAATTTCATCGAAAATTTATTATTTGAAAGAGATGTAAAGAAGATTTAAATTTATTATTAATGAAAATAAATATTTTAGAAATTATTTAATTATTTATTTGATCACTAAACGAGAAATAAAAATATATAATTTTAAATTACTTGTATAAGAAACATTATTTCGTAATAAGGAGTCTTTGATAATGGTAAATTTATCCACATATTGAACGGAAGCATTCTCTCGGATTCATTGTTTCCACTTTGTGCTGTAACAAATTTATAAACCGTTTGCTTTTTTCTATAGGATGGGAAAATCAATTCTAGAGGCTAAAAAAATTACAAATCAAAAGTATATAAAAATTTTGTTAAAAAAAAGGCTTATTTACTAATTTATAATCAATTTATGTTTTTATTAATTAAAGTAAAATAGAAATAGAGTAAGATAGCGTGACAGAGACAGAGAAATCTTGTTCCACTTCCGTCTTGCTTCGTATAACGTAGGACACTGACGCATGACGTGAACACTCTTTCTACTCCTCGGTTTTCTCCTGTATTTTGAACATTATTTACACTTATTCTAACACTTTCAATTCAAAATAAATAAGTTTCGATCGACATTTTGGGATATTTGTTTTTATTTCTAAAATCGATCTTCCAATAGTGTCCCATGAATGTATTATTATTCTTTATATTAATTGTTCATAAAAATTAAATCTATATTAAGTGTAGATAAAAATTTTATTCAAAATTAATTAAATTATCTAAAAATAAGGAAAAAATTTTTCCAATATACTTTCAAATTTTCTATTATTTCCTATTATCAAAATTTTTTTAGAATAATGAAATATTTTAAAAATAATAATTAAAAATTTATTTATTATATATAACAAAAATTAATAAATTTTATAATATCGTTGCATTATTTTTTAAATTAATAAAATTTATTTAATAAAATGATATAATAATTTGTTATTTACTTTTTTCCTGGAATATATAAAATTTATTAATTTTAATTATTTAACCTACCAATGAATGGTATTATTAGATAAGATATCATAGCGCATATGACCATGGTGGTAAGAGATGAGACGAAAAAAATGCATGTCTTTCTGCAATCGTCCAAAATTTCTTTTTCACGATAATCGTAGTTGACGCTCCAGAAATTTTGTTGCATGTACACAATTAGATTTAAAAATTTTCCTTTATATATTAATATGATACATATTTTTATTAAAGCCATTATCATAGTTATGTTATTCGTTATAGAATAAAGAATATCCTAAAAATGAATTGTTTTTAAATGAATAATTATATAAATAAATTATATAATAGCAGACTGATATTATATTGTAATTTATTAATTATTCAAACGATTTAAATATTTTTTCTTATTCTTTTATTAAATTCTTTGTAAAATGCTAATTATTATTATTATTCAAAATTCATTAATAACTTTATTATAAATTTTCTCTTTTTAAAATTTTTCTTACTTAAAAATAAAAATAAAAAAATTTCCTTCTAAGATCCTTTTAAGTATCAATTTTCTATTCTTAAATTTTAAAAAATTAAAATTCTTTATACAATAATCTAAAATTTCTCAAATTTTGTTCATTTTATCCATCACATTTTATCTAAAAAATTGAATATACTCACGCCGTTGTACAACAATGTAAAATACAAATCTCTGCCATTGATGACTATACCAGACAACAAGATCCAAGTTGTATTGATAAGCAACATCTTGATCTGACGTTGTTCACTAGGATTATCAGACATCCATACTCCAACATTCTTTAAGAAAAATGTCGACAAGTTCATCGATATATCCTGGCTTTCCGTTTGCATGATGACTGATCAACGTACTTTTCATATATCGTCCCACGCGTAACATTAAACGAGTATAAACCATGATAATAATTAATAATTTAATAGGGATTGATAACTTGTCAATTCCTTTTATTTTCATCGTTCTTGAATGCACGGTTTGTATTTGTCTCATTTCTTGTTCCTTTCTTTTCGACGAAAACATCCCAAATGATACGAAGTCAAGAGAAATGATTGTCACACTTTATGTTGTATTATTAATGAGACACGTAACATGAATTATAGCGCTGTGAAGTATAGTTGAAACCTTTTGATTGTGAGCTATGTGAGTAGCTATGGTAGTAACATGTTAGATATTGTTCGGATTTTATAGAAAGGTAATGATGAAGTGGAATATTATTGGAATTTTTGTTGCTGCAAGGTAGAAGAAGGTAGAAAAAGTAAATGTGAAAATTATTATTTTATATTATATTATATCTGTTGAAAAAGAATTGTAAGTAAGAGTTTATTAGATAAATTGAATAATTGTATTTTTTTATTTTATTGAACAATAATATGAAATATGTGTTTTCTTTTACTTGTTAAATATAATTATCTATTTAAATGTATAGTCGTAATGATATTTAATTAAGTTAGTAAATTATTAATTAAATAAATAAAAATTTAATAGTTAATAAGTAAATTTGTTTCTTTCTGGAAAATTATTGATTATTGATTAATTGATTAGTACATATTTTTCCATTATTAACATTAATCATAGTTAACATTATTTATTTATATCTTTTATTTGAAAAAAAATATGTATTTTCATAAAAAATCCGCAGTTTAATAGTGATTATGTTATTTACCATTTCAAAAAATTATCCTACTATCTTTACTCTTTTTTTAATGGTCCTCAATATGAAACATTTAATCTGAAGTTTAATATTTAGATTAATAAAGTAATTTGAAGAATAGTTTGTTAATGAATCGTTGAAAATTTATGAGTTATTTGCATTTTCTACGCGATTACTCAGTAATGTGAAATACGATAGTGCTGTACTTAAAATCTGTAAAAAAAAGACAAAAATTTATTAATATTTTAAAATTTCGCTTTGATTAAAGATAACCCATGTTCAGTGATTCTTAAACTTATGTTTTATATAATTTTGGAGATTTAGTGACAATTAATGACCCAAATTTTTAAATGTTTTTTTAAATATAAATTTTTTTCTATTGTTATTATAACGAATATAATACAAATATTATACACTCTTAATAATTTTTTTTTTTACAATAAACTGTTAATATTTTGCATTATGTTACTGCAATAAATATTTCAATAAATTAATATATAAATTCAAAAAAAATATATATATTGTGAAAAGTATTTACGAATTTTTGAAGTTTAAGAATCATTTTATTTTATATTGAATTTAAATTTTATAAATTAATATATAGGATTATAATTATCATTCATCATTAACAATTGACTATTATTTTAAATTATTATTTGATATATATCAATTATACCACTTGAGATAATAAAATAATAAATTGAGACTTTTGATGATGCAAAAATGCATTCAATACTATATATAGACTAGAATTATACCTACTTTAGTACATGTTTCTAACGATACAGGAAAAAATCCATTCGCGGTCAGACAACAAACTCTTCTAGATCGCCTTATTACAATCATCAAATCCTTTCGAAATATTTTTCCAAATTTATCCATTGGCATAATCGTCCACAATACTGAGTAAGCTCCTATAGCAACGTTATCACTGTGCTCTATCACACCGTTGCAGCTGTAGGTGACCATA
>NW_006263367.1:102005-105631 GCF_000469605.1 Apis dorsata
CAATAAAAATATCGAGCCATTTAACAAAAAGACAAAAATGAAGCGTCTGGCAAAAGAAGCAGTAGCCTAAAAGAAAAAAAAAAATATTAAACAGAAAAACGTGTTTTTATTTGTAAATAAATATAATGCTTTTTTATATATTTTTCAATAATACTTTAATAGAAATAAAAACAATTACTTGTATTTTTTCTTTTATTTTAATTATTTAAAGAATTATCGAATATTTGATAAAAATAAAGTAATGTTAAAGTACTAACCACTAATACTTGATATCCGAACAGACAAATTAATACACTAAATACTAACACTTGTTCAAGTGTAATTGTGGTATACACGTTCTCAAGATTTTGATAGAAGTCGATTAATGTTTGATGATGTTGAACACATTTTTTAAATTTCTCGTAAAATTTGTGCATCTGTTTTGATAATATCGATTGTGAATTCTCGTATTCTATGTCACATAGTTTCGTAAACCTGTATCGAAGTATGCGAAATTGACCAGCCAAATGTATGGCCATTATGCAGAAAATATTATCGAAACAAAAAGTAGAGATTCCAACATAATACACACACATTGCCTAAAAAATGACAATTAATTTTCTTTATTATATAAAAAAAACAAAATCAATATAGAGAGATTTATTTAATATTATTCAAAAATTACTTATATAAAATATTGATAATATTGATTAAGAAATAAATCATAGTTATTTTTATTAATATTATTATTATAAAAGAAAAATTTATTATTTACTTTTTAAAAAAGAAATATACTAGGTTTTTTAATAGAAAAAATTTTATTTATTTATGTATAAAAATTTATAGTAAAATTTAAAATATTTATTTTTTTATTATAAAAGAAAATATTATAGAAATTTTAATTATTTTTTTTTAATTTTCTTTTTAATTTTAATTGAAATTTATTGATAATTAAAACAATAATAATATAAATTTAAATTACTTGTATAAGAAATATTATTTCGTAATAAGGCGTCTTTGATACTGGTAAATTTATCCACATATTGAACGGAAGCATTCTTTCGGATTCATTTTTTCCATTTTGTACTGTAACAAATATAAAAACTGTTTGCTTTTTTTTGTAGGATGGAAAAATCAATTCTAGAGACTAAAACAAATATAAAAGTTGATTTATAAAAAATTTCTAAATTTGAGACTTATTTATTATATTGTAAGTAATTTAAATTTCTATTGATTTAAAATGAAAAAAAGAGCAAGATGTTGACGACAAAGATAGAGGAGATTAATTTTAATGTTTGCTTTGTTGCAAGTTTTAATTCCTTATAATAATAAATGAGCATTCGACGTTTTTGGATATTAACTTTTATATTTGTTTCTCTAGGATCTATCTTGCAAAGATGTCCCTTGAATATAATATTCTATGTATATTAAATATAAAATATATAAAAATTAAAGTACATTAAGCATAAATAAATTTTAATTAAAAATAATTATAAAGAAGTTTAATTCAAATTTTTTCAAATTTGCTATTATTTTCTGTTGTCAAATTTCATACAATTTTAAAGTATATAATTTTTAGTTTATCATAAAAATAACAATATAATAAATTTATTTTATTTGTATAGTAAAGATTAATAAACTTTGCAATTTTGTTTTTTAATTTCATTGTATTGTTTTTTAATTTAATGAAAATTGTTTAATAAAAAAAATATAATGATAAATATACTATATTTATGTTTGTCTATTTTGGAATATATAAAATTTATTAATCAAGTCAATATTTAATAATTTTAATTAATAATTTTAATTAATAACTTACCAATGAATGGTATCATTAGATAACATATCATGGCACATATAGCCATGGTGGTAACAGAAGAGATGAAAAAAGTGCAAGTTTTTCTGCAATCATCTAAAATTTTTTTCTCACGATGATCGTAGTTAAGATTCCAAAAGTTTTGTTGCATGTACACAATTAGATTTAAAAACTTTTTCTTATACATTAATATGATGCATATTTTGGCCAAACCCATTATCATAGTTATGTTATTCGTTGTGGCATAAAGAATGTCCTAGAATGAGTTGATTTTAAATGAGTAAATAATATAAAATAATATAAATTATAAAATATATTTAAAATAAATTATTAAAACAATTTAAATATTTCTTTTTTTATTCGTACTCATATTTTCGTTAAAATCTTTTTAAAATAATAATCATTACTATTATTCAAAATCCATTAATAATTTTTTAACAAAATTTCATTTCCAAATCTTTGATATTAAAAAACTAAAAACGAAAGATTTGGTTTAAGATTCTAATAAATTCCAATCATTTCTTCATTCTTAAATTTTTAAAAAATTAAAATTCTTTACATAATAATCTAAAATTTCTCAAATTTCGTTCATTTAAAAGTTATGAACATACTCACGCCGTTGTACAACAATGTGAAATACAAATCTCTGCCATTAATGATTATACCAGACAACAAGATCGAAGTTGTGTAGCCGAGCAACATCTTCATCCAACGTTGTTCACTAGGATTATCAGATATCCAGACTCCAACATTCTTTAAGAAAAATGTCGACAAATTCATCGATATATCTAACTGCCTTTCCGTTTGCATGATGACTGATCATACATCGTCCCACGCGTAATATTAAACGAGTATAAACCACAATAATAATTAATAATTTAATAGGAATTGGTGACTTGTCTATTCCTTTTATTTTCATCGTTCTTGCATGCGTTTTGTATTTGCCTCAATTCTTGTTCCTTTCTTTTCGACGAAAACATCCCAAATGATACGGAGTCAAGAGAAATGATTGTCACACTTTATGTTGTATTATTAATGGGACACGTAACATGAATTATAGCGTTGTAGATTATACTTGAAACTTTTTGATTATGAACTATGTGTATGATAGTAAGGCGTTAGATATTATTCGGATTTTATAAAAAGATAATAGTGAAATGGAGTATTGTTGCTGCAAAGTGGAAGAAAATACAAAGAGGATAGAAAGAGTAAATGTAGAAATTATTATTTCGTATCTGGTGGAAAAGAATCGTAAGTAAAAGTCTGGATAATTATATTTTTGTATTTTATTGAAAAAGCAATATGAAATATTTATTATGTCTTTTTATTAGTTATTAAATATAATTATCTATTTAAATTTATATTCATAATGATTTGATATTTAATTAAATAAAATAAATAAAAGTTTAATAGTTAATAAATAAATTTTGTTTATTTCTGGAAGAAATTATAAAATATTGATTTATTAAAAAATTCTTTGATTGAAATAAATTGGATCTTTATCTGTAATTGATTCATTGATTAATTATACATATTTTTGTTTGGTATTTTTTGGATACTTAACATAATAGGATATTTTTTATTTATATTCTTTATTTAAAAAAAATATATATTTACATACAAGTCTACAATTTAATAATGATTATTTATTATTTCAAAAAATTATCCTTTTATCTTTATTCCTTTATTAATGGAATATACAATATTTAATCTGAAACTGTTTGTTAATGAATCGTTGGAAATTTATGAGCTATTTTCTATGCGATTACTCAGTAATGTGAAATACGATAATGCTGTACTCAAAATCTGTAATATGTAAAAAAAAAAAAAA
>NW_006263367.1:105754-108142 GCF_000469605.1 Apis dorsata
AAATTTGATCAAAGATCAATCCACGATGTTCAGTGATTCTTAAACTTATGTTTTGTATAATTTTGGGATTTCAATTATGGATTAATAAATCAAAATCCTTAACATTTTTAAACAAATTTTTGTTTACTATCATTATAAATAATATAATACAATATAAAATGCTATACAATCTTAATTAATCTTTGTTTAATAAATTGCTAATATTTTGCATTATGCAATAAATATATTAAAAAATTAATAGTTATGAATTTAAAAGAAAAATATACATAATTTGAAAAATACGAATTCACAAAGTTTAGGAATCACTTTGTTTCATATTGAATCGATCAAGATTATAATTTTAATATCATTGATAATTGATTGCCATTTTAAATTATCATTTAATACACCAATAATATCACTTGAAATAATGGTTACTTTTTGATGCAAAAATACATTTAACATATATCTATTCTATAGATACATTATACCTACTTTAGTATATGTTTCTAATGATACAGGGAAAAATCCATTCGCAGTCAGACAACAAACTCGTCTAGATCGCCTAATCACAATTATCAGATCCTTTCGAAATATTTTTCCAAATTTGTCCATTGGCATAATCGTCCATAATGCTGAGTAAGCTCCTATAGCAACGTTATCACTGTGCTCTATTACACCATTGCAACTATAGGTGACCATAAACAATAAAAACATCGAACCATTTAACATGAAGACAAAAATGAAGCGTCTTGCAAAAGAAATAGTAGCCTAAAAGAAAAAAAAAATATTAAACAAGAAAACAATTTTGTTTTTATTTCTATATAAATATAATCTTTTTTATATTCCTTAAAAATACTTCTATAGAGATAAAAATAATTATTTAATATTATTAGTTATCTTTTCATCAATTTCTTATTTAAGAAATTGTTGAATTTCGATAAAAATGTATAAAATAAATTTATGATACTAACCACTAATACTTGATATCCGAATAAGCAAATTAATACACTGAATACCAACACTTGTCCAAGCGTAATCATGGTATACACGTTCTCAAGGTTTTGGTAGAAATCGATCAATGCCTGATGATGTTGGACGCATTTTTTAAATTTCTCGTAAAATTTGTGCATCTGTTTTGACAATATCGATTGTGAATTCTCTTTTATCCCATATTCCATGTCACATAGTTTCGTAAATCTGTATCGAAGTATGCGAAATTGACCAGCCAAATGTATGGCCATGATGCAGAAAATATTGTCGAAACAAAAATAAGAGATTCCAACATAATACACACATGTTGCCTAAAAAAAAAATAAAAAAATTGCAATTATTTTCTTTGTTATGTAATATAAAATTGTTATGTAAAAATAAAATCAGTACAGATATTTATTTAATATTATTTAAAAATTATTTATATGAAATATTGATACATTAAAAAATAAATTATAGTATTCATTTTCGTTAAACAAAAAAAAAAAAAGATTTACTACTTATTTTTTAAAAGAGAAATATATTGAGTTTTTTAATAAAAACAAATTTCATTTATTTATGTATAAAAATTTAAATGATTTATTTTTTATTATAGAAGAAAGTATTTTAGAAATTTTAATTATTTTCTTTTTTAATTTTAATCGTAATTTATTGATCACCAAAAATGTTATAACGTAAATTGTTAAATTACTTGTATAAAAAATGTTATTTCATAATAAGGCGTCTTTGATACCGGTAAATTTATCCACATATTGAATGGAAGCATTCTCTCGGATTCATTGTTTCCACTTTGTGCTGTAACAAATATACAAAAACTGTTTGCTTAGGATAGAACATCTTTGGAGAATCAATTCTGAAGGTCAAAAAAATTACAAATCAGAAGTATATAAAAATTTTGTTAAAAAAGACTCATTTATTAATTTATAATCAATTTACGTTTCTGTTAAAGTAAAATAGAGATAGAGCGAGATGGCATTGTGACAGAGACAGAGCAATCTTGTTCTACTTCTGTCTCGCTTCGTATAACGTAAGGCATTGATGTATGAAACTGTCTCTCTCCCTCCTTGGTTTTTTTCTCTATTCTGAATGTTATCCATACTTATTCTAACACCTTCAATTCAAAATAAATAAGCTTCGATTGATATTTTTTCATCTCAACTTTGATATTTATTTTGATCTAAGATCTATCTTGCAAAGATGTCCCTTGAATATATTAATATTCTGTATATTAAATGTAAAATAGAAAAATTAAACATACAATGACATAAGTAAATTTTATTAAAAAAGTATTAATAGAAAATTAAAAAAATTTTTCAATTTTTTCAAATTTGCAATTATTTTTTGTTGTCAAATTTCGTAAAATTTTAAAATATGTAATTTTTAGTTTATGATAAAAATAATATAATAAATATATTA
>NW_006263367.1:108246-126727 GCF_000469605.1 Apis dorsata
ATATAATATATATATATTATAATATATATATATATATTATATATATTATATTATTTATATAGTTAAAATTAAATTTTACAATTTTGCTGTATTGTTTCTTAATTTTATAAAAATTGTTTAATAAAAAAAATATAATGATAAATATGCCATTTATTCTTTTATTTTGGAATATGTAAAATTTATTAATCAAACCAATATCTAATAATTTTAATCAATTATTTAACTTACCAATGAATGGTATCATTATATAACATATCATGGCACATATGGCCATGGTGGTAACAGAAGAGACGAAAAATATGCAAGTTTTTCTGCAATCATCTAAAATTTTTTTCTCACGATGATCGTAGTTAACGTTCCAAAAATTTTGTTGCATGTATACAATTAGATTTAAAAACTTTTTTTTATATATTAATATAATGCATATTTTGGCCATACCCATTATCATAGTTATATTATTCGTCGTGGCATAAAGAATATCCTAGAATGAATTTTAATGAGTAAATAATATAAACAAATTGTGAAATATGTTTAAAATAAATTATTTAAATAATTTAAATATTCCTTTTCTCATTCATACTCATATTTTCATTAAATTCTTCTTAAAATAATAATTATTACTATTATTCAAAATCCATTAATAATTTTTTAACAAAATTTTGTTTTCAAATTTTTGAAAAACTTAAAAACTAAATATACGAAAAAATTCGGTCTCTAAGATTCTAATAGATTCTAAATCAATTCTTCGTTCCTAAATCTTTAAAAAATTAAAATTCTTTAATTTAATAATTTAAAGAAATTTCTCAAATTTTGTTCATTTTAGAAATACGAAACAATTGAATATACTCACGCCGTCGTACAACAATGTGAAATACAAATCTCTGCTATTGACGACTGTACTAAACAACAAATTCCACATCGTATATAAGAATAACATTTTTATCCGACGTTGTTCACTAGGATTATCAGACATCCATACCCCAACGTTCTTCAAGAAAAATGTCGACAAGTTAATCGATATATCCAACTGGCTTTCCGTTTGCATCGTGATTGATCAACGTGTCACTCGTGTATCGTCTCACGCGCAATTTCCATCGAGTATATATCACGATAATAATTAATAGGCGTTGTTGATAGCTTGTCGATTCCTTTTGTCTCATTTTTGCACGCACATTTCTTCTCTCATCGCATTTTCTTTTCTTTTTCGACAGGAATATTACAACGAAGTCAAGAAAAATCATTGTCACCCTTTCTATTGTATTATTGAAGATGGAATGTGTATTATTAATTATAATACGAAGGGGTGTAGAGCTGTAGGCTAGAGAACTTATACAGTCTTAAGATGTTCGACGATTGTTGTTGTTCAGAATTTAAAGAAGATTGATGATGGAATGGAATATTGTTGGAGTTTTGTATTGGTGTAAATGGTGGAAGAAGATGGTAAGAATAAATTTGGAAATATTTTTTTTGGATTTGTAAAAGAATTATGAGTAAGAATTTATTAATAATTTGGATAATTAATAATTAAATAAATAAATTTAATAATAAATTAAATAAATATGTTTATTTTTGGAAGAAATATTAGTTTAAAAATTATCCATTGATGTATAATAAATAAATTTGATCTTTATTTAATTGATTGATTAAAATTAGGTTTTTGTTCCATATTTTTTTGACATATAATTGAATTTTTAATAGTGCTTATTATTTTATGATTATTAAAATGATTAAAATGATCAATGAAACAATGTTATTTATTATTTTCAAAAGAATTATCCATCTTTATTTCATTCTTTCATTTAATGGACCTGAATGTGCAATATTTGATTCGAGACATTTTGTGTTAATGAAAATGTTGTTAAAAACGAGTTGTTATTAATTATAATCCATTTGCGTTTTCTATGCGATTATTTAGCAATGTGAAATACGATACAGCTGTGCTCAAAATCTAAAATATAAATAAGAAACTTAAACATTTAACAAAAAAAATCAATATTTTAAGATTCTGCATTAATGTTCATAAATATAATCATGTTCTATATAAGCGATTCTTATTCGTGTGCTTCATTTTAAAATTAGAGAATTAATAATCAGAGTTTAATTGTTTTTAAATTAAAATTTTTGATCAACAGCATAGAAAAATTTAGTATAAATACCATTTAATTTCCATTATTCTTTTATCACAATAAATTGTTATGTGTTTTGCATTATCACAAGAAATTAACAATTATGGATCCAAAAAAGAAGTATACAATATGAGAAGTATTTTCTAATTCACAAAATTTAAAAATCATTATTCTGTTTTGAATCTACATTTTATAAATCATGATTATAATTTTGATATGATCTATAATCGACTGTCATTTTAAATTATCATTAAATGATAAAATTATATGAGATAATGAATTCTCTCTTCGATTATTCATACAAAATACATTCTATACGTAGACTTGGATTATACTTACTTTAGTATATGTTTCTAATGATACGGGGAAAAATCCATTCGCAGTCAGATAACAAACACGTCTAGATCGCTCGATCACCATTATCAGATCTTTTCGAAGCATTTTCCCAAATTTGTCCATCGGCATGATCGTCCACAGTGCTGAGTAAGCTCCTATAGCAACTTTATCACTGTGCTCTATCACACCGTTGCAGCTGTAGGTGACCATAAAAATAAATAAATAAAAATAATAAAAACATCGAGCCACTTAACAAAAATACAAAAATCGAGCGTCTGGCAAAAGACGCAGTAGCCTAAAAGAAAAAAAAAATATTAAACAAGAAAATGTGTTTTTATTTATATATAAATAGAATGCTTTTCTAACACGTTTCTCCATAATATTTTAATAAAAACGATTATTGTATTTTTTTTATTCTAATTATTTAAAGGATTATAAAATATTTGATAAAAATAAATGTAAATTACTAACCACTAACACTTGATATCCAAATAGGCAAATTAATACACTGAATACCAACACTTGTCCAAGCGTAATCATGGTGTACACGTTCTCAAGATTTTGGTAGTAATTGATCAATGCCTGGTGATGTTGAACACATTTCTTAAATTGCTCGTAAAATTTGTGCATTTGTTTTGTTAATGTCGATTGCGAATCCTTTTCGCGTATTTTCTGCTCCGTGTCACACAATTTCGTAAGCCTGTACTGAAGTATGCGAAATTGCCCTGCCAAGTGTACGGCCATGATGCAGAAAATATTGTCGAAACAAAAACTGGAGATTCCAATGTAATACAAACATATTGCCTGTAAATGAAGTGACAATTATTTTTTCTTTGCTAGGAAAAAGAAGAAGTAAAATCGAAAATTTTTCACATTTAATCATATTTATGTAAAATATTGATAAACTTTGGTAAAGAAATGCATCACGTTTCCATTGAATAAGATTAATCAAAAAATTACCTATTTATTTTATTAAAGAAATAAAGAATAATAATTTTATTAAAGAAATAAAGAATATCCTATAAGTAATTGTTTACACGATCATTACATAAATTATTCAAACGATTTAAATATTATTTTCTTTCTTTTTAACCATCCTTGCTGAATTCTTAAAATATTAATTATTAAAGAAAGAAATATTTTAGAAATTTCAATATATAAGAAACTTATATATTCGTTTAATAAAATTCTAGAAAATTTATTTTTATTTATATATGAAACAAAGTATTTTAGAGTGATGAGTTTAAATTACTTGGATTAAAAATATAATTTCGTAATAAGGTGTCCTTGTTAGTGGCAAATTTATCCATATATTGAACGGAAACATTCTCTCCGATTCATTGCTTCCACTTTGTGCTGCAACAAATGTATAAATTGTTTTTCTTCTGTAAAATGGAATATCAAGATCAAAACAAATACAAAAATTGATACATAAAAATTTCGATGTGACTCATTTATTAAATTAAAAGCAATTTTAATTTCTGCGAAATGGTGGAATGACAGAGACTGAAAAGTCTGATTCTAGTTCTGTCTCCTATTATTTAAATGCGAATTTCAATTTCTTATAATTTGATAAATGAGTCTTAATTGATATTTTTGTATATACTCTTATATTTGTTTTGAAAGATGCTTAAATGATATCTCATAATTATATTAATATACTGTATATTAAATAATCGTTAAATATGTATAAAAGTTTACTAAATTTTAAATTTTATATTAAAAATACAAAATCAAATTTTGCAGGATTTAAAATTAAAAAATTTTTAATTTAAAATATAATAATACAATAAACTTTATTTTTCATAATGTAAAAATTAATAAATTTTACAATATTCTTATTTATTTTAAATTAATAAGAAGTGTTTAACAAAATATCTTCATATCTAATTGTTTATTTTGTTATAAAATAAAATGTTGTAAAATTTATTAATCAAACATAAATAATTTTAATTAATAGTTAATTATTCAACCTACCAATGAACGGTGTCATTAGATAGGATATTATGGCGCATATGGCAATAGTGGTAACAGAGGAGATGAAAAAAATGCAAATTTTCTTGCAATCATCCAAAATTTCTTTTTCGTGATAATCATAGTTAACGTTCCAAAAATTTTCTTGCATGTTCACGATTAAATTTAAAAATTTTCCTTTATATATTATTATATTGCATATCTTGACTAAACTTATTATCAAAGTTATATTATTCGTCACAACATAAAGAATATCCTATAACGAATTGTTTACACGATCATTACATTAAATTATTCAAACGATTTAAATATTATTTTCTTCCTTTTTAACTATCCTTGCTGAATTTTTAAAATATTAATTATTAATATTATTAAAAATCATTAATAATTTTTTTTTCTTACAAATTTTCTCTTTCTAAAATTATTTTCTAAAATTATTCGAAATATTAGCAAATATTAATTCTATTCGTTCTTCGAATTCTTATAGAATTAAAAATTAAGTAATAATCCCTCGAATTTTATCATGTATTAATTGGTTCAATTTTCTTATTTGTATCATTATTTCGAATATAAAAATTCAATTTTCAAAATAATATACATAATATTAATTTTGAATTAGCAATTTGATATTGACATTTTGTTGATTATTTCTATATACATTTATTTATTTATTAATAATATAATATTTTAATAATAATAATAATAATAATTATATAACATTAAATATAAATAAAATTTATATTTGAAATATTTAAATATAAATTTATTTATTATATTTTTTTTAAAAAATACAACGAAAATACAATTGAACATACTCACGCCGTTATACAACAATGTGAAGTACAAATCTCTAGTATTGATCACTATACCAAGCAATAACATCCAAACCGTGCAGATGAGCAACATTCTCATCCGACGTTGTTCACCGGGATCATGAGATATCCATACCCCAACGTTCTTCAAGAAAAATGTCGACAAGTTAATCGATATATCCAACTGGTATTCCGTTTGCATGGTGACTCAATCAACGTGTGAGAGTGTCACTCGTATATCAAGCGTATACTTCCAACCGTATATAACTCGCGATAATAAATTAATAAGTTTTGCTGATAACTTGTCGATTCCTTTTGTCTCCATCGTTTTGTCGTATGCTCGTTTTTTGTATTTTCATTATTTCTCTATTCTTCCCTCTTTTACGATAACATCCCAAATGATACGAAGTCAAGAAAAATGATTGTCATCTTTTCTGATGTATTATTAACATGACATTTACGTAACTCTGTAATGCGTGTAATAACTATTGGTGTGATTTTTTGATCGCGAATCTATAATCTATCAGTCTACGATGACATCGTTCAGATTTTAGGGAAGGAATGGAATATCGTTGGTGTTCTCTGTTTTAATGCGAAGTGGGAGGATATAATGGTTGAAAATTTAATTATTTCTTCGTGTCTGTTGTGGAAGAAGCGTGAGTAATATTTTGTTGATAATTTATATAATATGTTTGTAGTTTATGTAAGAATTGATTTGGCTGAAGATAATATTTTGTGTGAAATATGAAATTTTTGAAAATGGGATAAAGATAATAGTTGTAATCAATTGATATATTTAATTATTAGTTAAGTAAATAAATTTAATAATTGTTAAATAAATGTTTATTTCTGGAAAAATAAAAAAATTTGATTGAAATAAAATTAGAAGACACAAAAAAGATTGATTCAAATTGATTAATTGAGCATGTTTCCTGTAATGTTCCTGTAATTTTATTTGTATACAAATTCATGGTTTAATAGTAAATATTCATTATTTTATTATAATGGTCGATGTAATAATGTTGTTTGTTATTTTGAAAAAATTATCCATCTTTATTTTATTTATTTTTAATAGATTTGAATATACACTCGACATTTTACGAATTCTTGAAAATGAGTTATTTTCAATTATGTTATATATTATCTACTTGATTGCTTAATAATGTGAAATACGATACCGTAGTACTTAAGATCTGTAAAATATATAATTTATTTTTAAGTTTGAATATTTATTAAACTTTGGATAAAGAAAGTATTATTAATGTGCCAAGATAATAAATTCTTGTTTCAATATTCTCTTACCATTAATATCGATTAAAAATAATTTAAAATGTTCTGTACCAGCGATTCTTAAACTGTGATTCTTTGAGAGTTAATATACACAAATCTGTAAATAAGTTTTTTAAAATTTGACTTTTTATTTAAATCAACTACAAAATATAATAAATATCATGTAATTCTAATTAATTTTTCTTAATAAATATTAAAAGAAATTAATTAGAGTTAGAGATCCAAAAAAATATAAGTAATTATAAAAGGCTTTCTCATAAAACTTAAGAATGCTGAATCCATATTCTATTTTTATTAATATAATTATTACAATCAAATGTACATCATGTGATAACGAAATGATTATGTTGCTTTATGTGATACAAAAATGTATTGGATGACACATCGTTCACAATTATATCTACCTTTGTGTAAATTTCCAAAGATATAGGGAAAAATCCATTTGCTGTCAAACAATAAACTTGTCTGCATCGCATAATCACCATTATCAGATCTTTTCGAAGCATTTTCCCAAATTTGTCCATCGGCATAATTGTCCATAATGCCGAGTACGTTCCTACAGCGACGTTGTCACTTTGTTCCATCACACCGTTGCAATGAATGTGAACATAAACAATAAAAACATGGCGCCCATTAAAAGGAAGATGAAAATGGAGCGTCTCGCTAAAGAAGCGGTAGCCTAAGAGAAAAAAATATTGGACAAGAGGATATATTTTTTCTTTATTATTAAAAATATGATCGTAGATAGAAAACATAAAATCTGAAATCTAAATCTTTAAAAGAAAATTCGAATGTGAATATTAGATACATTCTTTATTATTTCGATTTTTTTTCTAATTTTTTAATTTTTTACAAGAATCTTTACAAGCATAATTTTTATGGATGTAATATAATTAAATTTGTTTCTTTTTTATCATATATTTGTTGTATAGAATATAATTGTTTATATCTCTTCTTCTGCAATTATTCAATTAATCGAATATTTGATAAAAATGTATTATAAATTTATGATACTAACCAGTAATACTTGATATCCGGATAGGCAAATTAGTATATTGAATAATAATACTTGACCAAGCATAATTGTAGTATACACATTCTCAAATTTTTGATGATGATCGATCAATATCTGATGATGTCGAACGTATTTTTTAAATTTCTCATGAAATTTATGCATTTGTCCTTCCAATATCGATTGTGAATTTCTTTTATATATCTCATTATCTATATCACAGAATTTCATAAATCTGTACTGAAGTATGCGAAACTGACCAGCTAAATGTATGGCCATGATGCAGAAAACAGTGTCGAAACAAAAATTGGAAATTCCAATGTAATACAGACACATTGCCTATAAAAAATTATCTCCTTTGTTCTATGAAAATAAAGCAAGAAATATCCGTCTGGATATTTATTTAATAATAGTTTTATTGTAAATATTTATTTTATTAAAAAATCTTAGCAGTATTTTAGAAAAATTTTAATGAAAGCAATATACCTATTTCATTTTGAATAAAATTTACAAAATTTTTATTTTTATTTTACAAAGAAATAAAATATCTTGAAAATTTTAATTATCGAAATTTATTCGATCAATTAAAAAAAATAATAACATTAAATTTAAATTACTTGAATAAGAAATGTTATTTCGTAATAAGGCATATTTGATAATGACATATCTAGCCACATATTGAACGGAAGCATTCTCTCGGATTCATTCTTCCCATTTCGTACTGTAACAAATATATAAATCGTTTCCTTTTTTCTGCAAAACGAGATATTTTTGGAACTCAAAACAATTAAAAGTATATAACAAATTTCGTTTTGACTTATTTATTAATTTATAAACAATATAATAAGTTTCTGTTATCTAAAGTAAAATAGATATTGTTTAAACTCTTGGGTCTCTCATTCAATCCTTGTTGTAGAAGAGACTATATATGTATTTATTCATAATCACATAAGCAAAGTGAGAAAAGAAATATAGAAAGATTAGGAATGGAGGAATTTGCTATAATTGGGTTTCATGAAGTGGGAAAGAAATTTTGCAGGATTGATTTAAATTTAAATTCTTTATAATTTAATAAATAAATTTTAATCAATATTTTTGCGTTAACTTTTAATTTGTAAAATATATCTGTTTTAATCTCTAAAATGTATTAAATGTTCAATTTGTATAAAAGTTATTTGTCTTTCTATTTGTGTCATTAAATTTCGAATTATATTTGCAGTTGTATTATATGATTAGGAAAATATTAGTATCGATATATTTTATTATTTTAAGTTGTAAAATCAAATTTCGAAAGATTTAGAACGATATTTTTAATATATAATAAAGATATAAATAATGAAATTATTTTTATCGAATAGTATGAACTAAAAAAAAAAAAGTTATAATATCGTCTCTTTAAAATTAATAAAAATCAACGAAATATTTCGCTATTTACTCGTTTTATTTTGATACATGAAAAAATTTATTAATCGAACATAATTTTAATTATTATTTTATTATTTTACTTACTTGCGAATGGTGCCATCAGATAGGATAGCATGGCGCATATACTAATGGTAGTAAGAGAAGAAACGAAAAAAATGTAAATTTTTCTGCAATCATCCAAAATTTCTTTTTCGTGATAATCGTAGTTAACGTTTCAAAAATTTTCTTGCAGATATACAATTAGATTTAAAAATTTTCCTTTATACAATAATATGATATATATTTTGATTAAACCCATTATCATGGTTACATTATTCGTCAAAGCGTAAAGAATATCCTAAAATGAATCATTCAAATAATTTAAATAATATTTTCTTCTAATACTATTTTAAAATAAGAAAATTGTTAATATTATTCAAAATCTATTAAAGATTTTTTTTTAATTCTCTCTTTTCAAAAAAATCTTGTTAAACTTATTTATTATTCTGCTTTAAAGTTCTAACAAATCATCAATTCTTCTTTCTTTAAATTCTTAGAAAAATCAAAATTCTTCGTAAATAAAATAATCTAATTTATCAATAATTTTATCCATAAAAAAAAATACGAAGCAACATACTCACGCCTTATACAAAAATGTGAAATCTGTATAAATCGTGTATAAATCTCTGCCATTGATAATCATACCAAGCAATAATATCCAAATTGTGTAGACGAGCAATATTCTCATCCGACATTGTTCACCAGGATCGTCAGATATAATATACTTATAGATATAACATACTCCAATGTTTTTCAAGAAAAATGTTGACAAGTTTTATCGATATATCCAACTGCCTTTCCGTTTGCATGATGACTGATCAACGTGTCTTTCATATATCGTCCCACGCGTAACATTAAACGAGTATAAATCACAATAATAATTAATAGCTGTCGATTCCCTTTTGTCTCCATCGTTTCTTGTTTCTTGTGTTTCCCTTATCGTTTGTTTCTTTCTTTTCGATTTGAGAATGTTGCAATGATACGAAGTCAAGAGAAATGATTGTCATTCTTTCCGTTTTATTATTAACGTGGCGGTTAATATAAATTATTCTACGAATTTTTAGTGAGATTTTTTCGAGGGCAAAGTGTATATGTCAGAGGTGTCAAAGTGTATATGTTTGTAATTTGTATAAGAAGTTGGATGGAAAAAAAAATATTTTGATTGAATTGTTGTAAAAGACCAATATGAATTTTGTGTAAAATTGTTTTATTTCTATGTTTATATATTTAATGATAAAGTTAATAATCATTCAGTTATATCAATTTAAAATTTTCCCGATATTAATGAAATTTAATCGAATTTTAAGATAAATTGTTTAATTGATTAATTAAACTAAAATGTTTTTTTGGAATCTATAATCAAATATTCTATATAAAAAAAATATATGTTATGAAGAATAAAATAATAATATAAAATGTTCATATAAATATATATATTTATGAAATATATCATTTTATAATTCATTAAATAAAATGATTTACTATTTCATAAAAAGAAGAAATATTTTGAAAATTTTAGATACAAAGAATTTATAATTCTATTTAATAAAATTTAAAAGATTTATCATTCGAGTAAAAATATTTTAATAATTTTAACTTATCGAAATTTATTATTCGTCAAACGAATAATAAAATAAATTTAAATTACTTGTATAAGAAATATTATTTCCTAATTTTTGATATCGGTAAATTTATATTGACATATATTGAACGAAAGCATTCATTGTTTCCTCTTCGTATTGTAATAAATGTATAATATATAATATGTCGTTTGCTTTCTTGTAAAACAGAACATTTTTTTGGAGGCCAAAATAATTACAAATACAAAAGTATTTATATAAAAATTTCGTTCGATGCTTATTTATTATTTATTACCATCGAACGATTATATAGTTATATATTTATATAATTTATTAAAAATATATATTAAAATAAAATAGAAATGGAGTTAAATATGGCAAAGACAGAGCAATCTTGTTTCACTTCCGTCTCGCCTCGCATAACGTAAGCCATTGAGGCATGGCACTCTCCCTACTCCTCGATTTTCCCCACTACTTTGAACGTCCGCACTTGTTCCAACGCTTTCGATTCAAAATAAACCTGAATCAGTTTTGTGTATCAAATTTTTATATTTATTTTGATTTCTAGGATTAATCTTTCAAAGGCTAATGCATATATAATTGCTACAAATTTATATATTAATATTTTATATATTAAATATTTAATTTACATAGAAATATATTGTCCTCGTATTTCGTTAAATTTTTAAAAATATTAGTTATATTTCATTATAAAATTAAATTTTGAAAGATTTAAAATGATATCATTTTTAATAAAAGTAATTAATTATTGAAATAAATTTCAATAAACGATACAAAGTAATAAATGTTGCAATATTACTGTCTCTTTTAAATTTTAAAAATTGCCATCTATTTATATAAATAGTTTACATGGGATTGAAATTTAAAGTTTAAATACAAATTTTACGATAAAATAGTTTCAAAAAATTTTTCACAGAAATATTCGTAGAAGATTTACGTTATCGTTATATCGTTTTCTTCATGGTATATTATATCACATACAAATACCGAACAAGAATTTGCGATTTCTTTCTTTAAAATAGAATAATAATTAATATTAATCATAGTTACATTACGATCTCAACCTTCTATTAATCAATTTCTAATGTACTTTGTCTTAATAATGTAAAATATGATACTGCAGTACTTAAAACCTGCAAACAAACCAAACAAATAACTATTTTGTAGTTATAAATTAAATTAATATAAATGTAACGAATCAATATTAACAATATTAAAAAGTTTCAAATATCAAATCATTCACACTTAATTTCTCTCTCTCTCTCTCTCTCTCTCTCTCTCTCTCTCTCTCTCTCTCTCTCTCTCTCTCTCTCTCTCTCTCTCTCTCTCTCTCTCTCTCTCTCTCTCTCTCTCTCGTCAATTAAAGATATCAAATTTCTTGATACTTTTTTAAAAAAGATTTCACTCACCCTAGTGTACGTTTCCAGAGACACGATGAAGAATCCCCGGGCTGTTAAGCAGCAAGGCACGCCAGACCTTAGAATTACGAGTGTCAAGTCTTTACGCATTGTTCGACCGCTTGCGCTCTCTGACAGAAATGGCCAAGGCCCGCCGTACACCGCCGAAGCTACGCTCGAGCTCTCTTGTATGATGCAGTCGCAGCTGTAGGTGAACATCAGTAATTGACATATACACGCTGCCAAATGGAAGCCGAAAATCAACCGCCTTCTAACGGGCGACTCTGGCTGCAAAGGTAATACAAATTGTTATTCTGTAATTTTTTAATATACTTTGAAATTTGTGCGAATAGATAATAATACAAATATCTAGTACGTTATCATGACGTTATATAATATTAATCAGACGATAAATTTATATATAAATAAATATATAAGAAAATTGAATAAATAAAGATGTGATATACTATACATAATTTAGAAATCATTTTATATTAATAGCTCACCAAAAGTATTTGATAGCCATCGAGGCATATTATCAAACTGAACGTCAACACTTGCCAAAGAATAATCAAACTGAATACTTTTTCGAGCTTCTCGCAGTAAGCTATGAGCGCCTGATGCTCGCGGATGTATTTTTTGAAAGCTACGTAACATTTCTTGGCAAAGTAGGACGAGTTTATAATTTTTTTCTCATTTTTTTCCTCTAATAAATCAGCTATGTTGGTCATTTTGTATTGCAATATTTGAAATTGGCCGGCCAGTTGTAAATTCAAAACGCACAACAAGTTGTCGAAACAGAAATAACCAACTCCAATGTGATACAAGGATAAAACCTGTAACATTATATTTTATCAATCTTTTGCAATTTAATCTTTTGCAATTGAATTCAACGCTAAATTAATATTTAATCTTAACTTGAGTGTAATATCAGTGTTAAATAATTATCAATTAATGTAATCAATAATTTGATTCTTATATTTCTAAATTTGTTAAATATTCACACGATTTTTGATTCCCTCAAGAATATTTTAACAATATATAGTTCCTAAACAATAACGATGATTTATCCCTTGAAATAAAATAATATAAAATATTAAAAAAATATTATATAATATATAAAAAATAAATAATAAATAATAATATTATAATATCAATTATTATTTATATATTAATATATCTAATAATATAAATCATAATTCTTTAATTTTTCTATGATATAATTAAAAAATACTAAGTACTTGTATCATAAATATTATTTCATAATATGGCAATGTCGATTATATATTGATATATCTAATAATCAAAATAAAAAATCTTTAAATAAAGTCTGATTAAGTAATTATATCATGAATATTATTACATAAAATGGCGTCAATTATATATTAATATATCTAATAATCAAAATGAAAAATCTGCGAGTAAAGTCTGATTAAGTAATTGTATTATATGAATATTATTTCATAATATAGCAATGTCGATTATATATTAATATATCTAATAATCAAAATGAAAAATCTGCAAATAAAGTCTAACTAAATACTTGTATCGTGAACATTATTTCATAATATGGCGACGTCGATTATATATTAATTTATTTAATAATCATAATTTTAATTTTTAATTTTTTTATGGTTATGATTAAAAAGAAAAATCTGTGAATAAAGTTTGATTAAGTATCTGTATCGTGAACATTATTTCATAATATGGCGACATCGATTATATATTAATATATCTAATAATCATAATTTTAATCTTTAATTTTTTTATGGTTACGATTAAAAAGAAAAATCTGTGAATAAAGTCTGATTAAATACCTGTATCGTGAACATTATTTCATAATATGGCGACGTCGATAGCGGTAAATTGACCCACATATTGAATGGGAGTACCCTTTCCGATTGATTTTTTCCGATATTTTCTGAAATTGAATAATTTATTAACTCGAATTGAAATGAAAGAAATATAATAATTATTATTTTATTGCAGGGTTAAACAAAATTCCAAACTATTTTGCATTTAAAAAAATTTTTTTTTTCACATTTACTGATCTTCTTTGAAACTTGAGATTAAATAACTCACCGACGAGCGGACTGACGATGTAACAAACGAGAGTTCCTTTCGTGGAGAACGTAAGGAAGCAAACAAAAATGATACATTGACGTCGACAATTAGTGAAGATTTGCTGCTCATGCTTGTTATAATTATCCTTGTAGAAATTTTTTTGCGTATAGAAGATTAGGTAGAAAAAATCTTTTTTATTCAAAACTATTACAAATATCTTCAACAATGGCATCGTTATATATATAATGTTACATATATTAAAAAGACACGTCTGCAAGCAAAGGAAATGATTCACATCTACGCACACAAAATGTTAATATATGATGCATCCTTGGAAAAAAATTGATTACTCTCTCCTATTTCACATACATATATATATATATAATAAAAATTTAAAAATTTTTCTTATATCTTTTTTAAATAAACCAATCGTACAGCAATTGCCATGTAACATATACCTTAAAAGATTTATCAAATCAAAGAATTAAAATCACATTATATTATACATTATGAGAAAGTAGGGAGATTATTCCACTATCCAAAACCAAAACTGATCCATTTCATTTCTACAATCTCTCTCTCCAAAAATAATCTCTCTTACCACCACTTACGCTAAAATCGCCGAAGGAATAATAAAAATCCGTGAACTCTATCCACAGGGCGAACAGCATCGCGGCAACAGTGTAAATCAGGGCGAACTTCCTTGCGCGCTGCTCCCGTATGCCGTTCGCCGTCCATAATCCGACGAGTTTCATAAAAGTGGCGGTCATGATCATGGATACGTCGCCGCCGTTCAGAAAGCCGTTCATATTACACCCCTGATGATCGACTGAGGCGGAGCATTGAACCGATATAACAGACAAGCGTGGAATGTTGGAAATATTTCTGCATCAATTATTACGCGGCCGATTCAATATATCTTTGATCCGTCGATTTTTTATTCGCTGCAATCCTCGCAGCGCGTACTTTGTATTTATTTCGTACTTTGCCATTCGTTAAATACACGGTGGGGCGGATAGGGAACAAGAGGGAGGAAGGAAGGAAGAGGGGAACGAAGGGAGGGACGCACAAAGGGGATTCTAATATTTCTCGTGGATTGCGGATCGATGCATTATGAATGGATTGGAATGGAAACTCGATGAGAACTTTTTTAACCGTAAAATCGAAACGCTTGTTGGAAAAGTCGTTTTAGAAATTATCGAGTAGGTTGTTAAATATGAAACGAGAAAAGGAGGGGGGCTGTAATTGTGGCTTCGATAATTTTCCTCGAGATAGATAGAGAGATGATAGTCTAGATATTGAAGTTGAAGTTTTATTTCGTGAGAATGTGGATTCGTGATTTTTTTTGGAAAATTTTAGAAAATTTTAGAAAAGATTAAGATATAAAGTAATAAGGTAATAATAATAATGTATTACATATTTACATAAGAATTAATTTTTCTTAATATACGTTTGATTCTGCGTGATGTTGAGTAAGTGAATTTTATGAAACGAATAAAAGAATCTTTTGTGTTCTCTAATATTTTTTTTGTTAACGAAATTTTATTTTTATTCCTTTTCACACATAAATATAATTCGAAATTAAATGTACATCTCATAATTCAAATTCATTACGATTTTTATATATTCGAAACTGATGCCATTTAGCCAATTATGTTTTAACTGTATTTTCGGATTGGTTTCTCAGCAATGTGAAGTATGACATCGCGGTACTCAAAATCTGTAAAAATTAAATGCATACTTTTAAATTTCTATGTGTCATGAATAAAATCTGATATAATAATAATAATAATAATAACTATCATGTTTTCGTGTCCAAAATATTTGCATTAATACAGATATAATATAAAAATAATAAGCAAAAATTTATTTTTTTAATAAATTAAATACGAGATATTAGTGATAAAATTTTACTTATTACCATTATTCACTGATTCATTGAATATTTTGTGCGTTTTATTTATTATAAGTATTTCTAATTTCAAATTTATCACATATTCAATATAATATCACACAAGATCTATGATTAATTTTAAGATACGATTATTCATTTCATCTATTGATAATTATAAACAAATTCTTGAAAAACCATTTTATAATCCATTTTTAAAAATTGCTTTCATTATTTTTGTGAAAAAAAAAAAGAAAGTCATAAATCATATATTAAGAATTATCAGAATTTTCATCATAGAGAATTGTCACTCTTAAATTTTTTTTCATAACGTTTTAATATGGTAAAGATTGAAATTGCAGTACTCAAAACCTAAGGAAAAAGAAGAAAAAAAAAAACGACAATAACTATTTTCATATTTTCATATTAAAAAGAATTTTACATTATTCTCTCCTTATTATATACAAAATTCAATACAAGTATAAAATTAATATTATTATATCAGATTTAGAAATCTATTTTTAAAATTCTACTAATTGAAACATTGATTTAATAAATCAAATAAGTAATTACTCAAATGACGTATATTAATAATATTTTGAATAATTGTAATATGCAACGAGATGAAAATGATAAAAGGAATTCAAAACTGATATATATTGCAAAACTTTAGAAAAATATTTTTAATTCGAAGAAGAGGAAGAGGTTACGTTTGGATGGAACGAAAGATCACTTACTCTGGTATACGTTTCGAGTGACACAGCGAAAAATCCGCACGCAGTGAGGCAACACGGTGTTCTCGACCTTGTGATAACGAACATCAAATCTTTTCGTATCATTTTCCCGTATTTATCCATCGGCAAGAACGACCACAAACAATTGTACGCGGCATCAGCTATATCCATACTGTCTCTTATCAAGCAATCGCAACTGTACGTGAACATCAACAGTTGACAGATGCAACCCGTTATGTGAAACGCGAAAGTGACGCGTCTTCCAAAAGGGGTATCTTCCTAGGAGTGAAAATTCATCGATCAACAACAATTGAGAGGATATCCTTTCTTCTAAGAAGTTTCGTATAATTTAAGGAGAATAAAAAAAAGTCACAAATGAAATTTCGTGTCAATCATTCATGAATAAATAAGATATTGGAATATTGGAAATTTGAAATATTGGAATATTTGAAATTGAATATCTGAGTTATAAAGAAATGTACATCGAGAAGGATTGAAGAATAACGAAAGTATAAAAATTAAAATACGAACCATGAGTATCAGGTATCCATCGAGGCACATCAACAAGCTGAAAAGTAACACCTGTCCAAATACTATTGAATTGAACACTTCTTCCAATTTTTTGCAATATTCGATAAGAGCTTGATGCTGTCGAATGTAAGCTTTGAGCTTTGCGTATTCGTAGAAAGTGCGTGCCGATTTTTCATCGTAAATTTCATAGCGCTTTTCCCTTTTCTCGTGTCCGTTGCACGTATTGGCAAATCTGTATTGCAAGATACGAAACTGGCTGGCAGTGTGCAAATTTAAAATGCACAAAAGGCTGTCGAAGCAGTGGTAGCACACACAGACGTGATACACGAATACGACCTGATACAAAATATAATCATTTCATTTGTTTTTGAAGTGAAATTTCAATATTTCTGTGATTCCTATTTAATTCAACGTGGACGAAGATGTGTAAATCGATCGAATAAATTGATACCTGTACAACAAACATTACTTCAAAATATGGCGTGATTGACAATGGCAACTCGAGCCACATATTGAACGGAAGTATTCTGTCCGATTCGTTTTTTCCACGATTCACTGTAAACGTTAACCAATGTTTTATCAACAATTACGATTTTTCGACTTTTCTTTTCATTTTTATTTTTATTCAACGACGAAATATATACACACGCGTTTCGTTTATCATCTTACCCAGAATTGGCCTCAATATGAAACCTAAAACCGTCCCCTGGGCGAAGAAAGTAAAGACGAAGACGAGGTAGTTACAAGTACGTTGACACTTGTTCATTATCAATTTTTCGCTCGTGTCGTAATTCGAATGCCAAAAATTTGTTTTCGCATAATGAATTATGCCAAGCAGCTCCTCGTTATATATAAACGATGTTAACAGTTTGATCAAAACCAGAGACACAGTTATAATGTTGCACGTGACATAAATCGAATCCTGTAATTCAAAAAATATACAGATTATGCTATTTTATTGAATCAGAAAAAATTGAATATGCTTAATAATTTCTAATAATAATCCTCCTTTACAATCAAGATATTTTATATGAAACAAAGTTTTATGCAGTATCTTTTTTTTCTTTATTTCTTAGAATGCATTGTACAATTTTTTGAATATGCTTAATAATTTTTAACAATAATCCTCTTTTACAATCTTCTTTTAAGATATTTCATATGAAATAAAGTTCTATGCAGCATTTTGTTTTTCTTTATTTCTTAGAATGCATTGTACAATTTTCTGATTATGCTTATTTCTAATAATAAT
>NW_006263367.1:126735-136597 GCF_000469605.1 Apis dorsata
TCTTTACAATTAAGATTTCATATGAAACAAAGTTCTATGCAGCATCTTTTTTTTCTTTATTTCTTAGAATGCATTGTACAATTTTCTGATTATGCTTATTTCTAATAATAATCCTCCTTTACAATTAAGATATTTCATATGAAATGAAGTTCTATGCAGCATCTTTTTTTTCTTTATTTCTTAGAATGCATTGTACAATTTTCTGATTATGCTTATTTCTAATAATAATCCTCCTTTACAATTAAGATATTTCATATGAAATGAAGTTCTATGCAGCATCTTTTTTTTTTCTATTTCCTAGAATGCATTGTACAATTTTCTGAATATGCTTATTTCTAATAATAATCCTCTTTTACAATCCTCTTTTAAGATATTTCATATGAAACAAAGTTCTATGCAGCATCTTTTTTTTCTTTATTTCTTAGAATGCAAAGAGGTTTGAACAAATTGAATGAACTATACGAACAATTTTTTTTCTTACACAGAATTTAATATATGTAATTTTTGATTCAAGATGTAAATTCTTGATTTAAGTAAATTTGTATTTGATTTAGAGAAGCATATCAAAACGAGTGTCTTTCATTTGCTTTTTTGAGAGATTTCTTGAGCGGAACTTTAGATTATTACATTACATAACAAAGCCTAATTAATTTTCACTAATAATATCGTCACAAAGAAGAAATTGAAATTTTAACTCACGCTAAAATTTCCCCAAGAGAAGTACAAATCCCTGGCCTCGGTGGTCGCAGCGAACAGTATCGCAAACAACGTGTAACTCATGGTAACGTTCCTTCGTCGTTCCTCCACGTAATTACTCGATGTCCAAAATCCAGCGATTTTCATGTAAAAAGCAGTGACAGTGATTGACAGATCTCTCACTTCCTTCGATTTCATCTCGAGTGTTTAATGACAGAGTTCTTCGATCTCTTATTTCAATCCCTCAATCCTCTGATCATCATCTATACCAACAGTGATTGACGTCTTATCGATCCAATGATCACTGCCCTTGCCTTTCATCCATCTCATAATTTTCTTTCACTTTTACTTTTCCAACGTCATTGTAATTACTATCCTCGGCGTGTGAAAAGAAAAGAGGAGGAGAGGATCGATGAATTATGCATTACGAATCTAAGGAATATTGAAACGTGATAACGTTGATAGTTCAGTGGATTTCGTTTTCGCTTGGAATCGTTCAAAGAATATTGTGCAGTGTAATTCTCGCGATTATATGTTGAAGAGTGATTTAAAAGTTCAAGTCAATCCTTAAATTTTACATGCAAATTGTGCAATTGAAATTGACGTATATATGATAATTTTTTTTAAGAGGATTAGCAAATTATTTTTCATGGATATCCTTGTTGGTTATTCGTTGCTTTAACATCGTGTGAACAATGTCAATACTCTTGATGAATCGAAAAATATATTAATTGTATGGTGTTTGTTGTTTTTGGAATTGATATTTTTGCAAATATTTTAAGTGAGTATAGAGTTTCTTATTTTAAATGATACGTACACGTAATTTTTTATTGAATTGAATTGTTTAAAAAAAAGTTATTATTTGGGAATTATTTTTCACTTATTTATTTATTTTACTTTTATTAATTCGATAATCGAGCAATTATTGAAACGAAAAGATATTACGTTCAAGGAATATATTTTCATATTTGCAATATGAACTTTATTATACTCAGTACTAATTATAAATATTTGATTGAAATATAACAAACTCAATGTATTACTACTGCTATAAATTATCAGTCTTGCTATCTCAATGAATTGAGTGACCATCAGGCATACGTGTTGATAAAGAATTAAATAAAATGAGAATAAAGATAATGATAAACGTGTAACAACAATAAAATGATTAAATATAATTATATTATTAAATTATACTCTTTTTCTTATTTTTATTGAATTTTGGAATGTAGTATAAAAAGAAAAATTCAAAGCTTTTCTTTCAATTTTAATAATTTAAAATTATTTTCAATAAAAATCCTGATGGCCACTTAATCTGCAATAATTAAATCTCTATAAATTGTCGTTAATATATAATTATACATCAATAATTTCAATATTAAATTTACTTGTGCTATCCAGAAAGATAGAAACGCAATAGGGGTAGATCAATAATTGTACAAATTCTTCTGTTATTAATTATGCAAATTTCATTACATATTTTCTAAGCTCGAGTGCTTTAGCAGGGTAAAATACGACATTGCCGTACTGAGAACCTGTAAAAGATTAAAAATAATTAGAAATTATTAATCATGTAAAAAAATAAATTGATAATGTAACAAGCTTTTCATCTCTTCATTTTATTTTACGAGAAAAGAGAAAAATATTTTATGATTAAGAATGAAAACAAATTTTAAATGTTATAATATATTTTTGAAAGATTAATTCTAAAGGTCAAATCAAATAGAAAAATTTCGGTTGAGGTTTATTTAAGTTAAGTTTCAGTTAGTTGAAGTGAGATGGAGATAGAAACTAGACGGAAACGCGACAAAGACGGAACGACCTCATTATATTCCTGTCTTTGTTTCATCCAAAGCAAATTTCGATTGTTTCTATCGTTAGAATCTTTTTTCCAAAGATTTTTACTAAATATGTTAACGTTATTATTTCGTTAATTATCGAGTTAATGTTTACATATTAACAATAATATTTGTACATTACCGCGGTAAAAGTTTCCAGAGAAACGGGGAAAAATTTGCCGGCCGTCAAACAACAAACTTTTTGCGATCTCATTATGACGATTATCAGATTTTTTCGTACGAGAATGCCAGCCTTACTCATTGGCAGATTTACCCAAGGCCCAGAGAATACCGCATTGCCCACGTTCACGCTTTGCCGTATCAAATTGTCGCAACTATACGTGAAGATCAAAAGTTGAAAGAAAGTGCCGCCCAAATTGAGCACCAAACTGGCTTTCTTCGAAGCTGGGGTGTCCGCCTGTACAAATTCGACGTATATAATTATTACCATAAGAGGATGAAAGAATATTTTCTTTTAAATCTTTTGGAAAAGAGATGAATTGAGATATAAAGTAAAATTTATCGACTGGCCTTCTTTTTCTTCTATAGAAGTGTGATATACGATTAGCAGATATTTATTATCATAATAAGAAGATAAGAAGATAAATAGAATAGGAGATAATATTTATTATTATAATAAGAAAGTGAAAAGATATTTTATTCTTTTTTGGAAAGGAGATAAATTGAGATATAAAGTAAAATTTATTGACCAAACTGATTCTTTGAAACAGGAATGTCTGCCTATAGAAATATGATGCACGATTAGTGGATATTTTGTTATTATATCAAGAAGTTTATTATAATAAAAAGATATTTTATTCTTTTGGAAAGGAGATAAATTGAAACATAAATTAAAATTTATTTGAAAATTTTGATTAATATGTGATAAAATCTTATGAATCGTTATTGCTTAAACGTGAAATAATTATAAAAAAATTATCTTTTTAATGAAATTAAATAATTTTTAATAATTTCTAATTATTTCTTTAAATAATTATACGTTTAAATATAAAAAGAATACTGTGTCAAAATCCACCCAAACTTGAAAATAATAATAAATTCCAAGTTACCGTAAAAAATAATATTCAAAATTGGCATACGAACAAGAAACAATTGAAATCCGACGAGGCATATCACCACGGCAAGAAACATTACTTGGCCAAGCACCATCACCGTGAATATATTTTCCAATCTTCTGCAATACTCGATGAGCGTTTGGTGTTGTCCCACGCAATCTTTCAACTTTTCATAGCAACAGTTCTCGTAACGTGATAATAATCTCGATGATTCCTGATTTTCATCCCTGATCGCGTCCTCCAAATTCTTCAATCTGTGTTGCAGTATGCGAAATTGGCCGGCAACGTGAAGATTCACGATGCATAGTAAATTGTCGAAACAGATGTAACACGTGGCCACGTGATACACGCAAAGTATCTGTATAAAAGGTTAAAATCATCCTCGGTTGGTCTAGACAAAATTTTTTAATCATTAATTGATTAAGCAATTGAAAAAATATAGTATATCGTTATTATACAGTTGATAATTGATATATTTAGTTATTTGGATATATTGCACTATTTATTAAATATTTATGTAAAAATAAATTGCAAATGGAGATAATGGAATAGAATGTAGATTGTATTCGTACTTGTACAATGAAAAGTACTTCAAAGTAAGGCGACAATCCTACGGGGAAATCGATCCACAAATTGAATGGCAGTGCTCTGTCAGATTCATTTTTCCCTATATTTTCTAGAGAAGTAAAAACACCGTTATTGTTATTATCACCCGTTTTTCTTCAAGCTATGTAAAAATCTACATTTATTGAAATATGTTTCAGAGATAGAATAATTGAAATATAAATACCTATAAGCGGAGTGACCATGTAGCCGGCGCAAGTGCCTTGGGCACAGAAGACGATAAGGACGATGGAAAAGTTGCATATTTTCTTGCACCCAGTGATGATTAATACTTCTTGTGGATCGTTGTAAAAACGCCAAAAATTCTTCTGAGTGTATGCGATCAGATCGAAGAACTCTATCTTGTGCGCGTACAAGACGCCGATTTTCAACAGCACGATGGCCACGTATAAAATATTGCAAGAGATAAAAACGCTGTTCTGAAATCATATTTCGGATGAAATAAAATCTGAAAACGAATATTTCGAAATAATAATTTTCTTGATTTTTTCTTTAATTTTTATTCTCAAGAAAATATTTATTAGATTTTGATGAAATTTCACAAACAGAATGTTAATGGGGATGTTAATTAATTCACAATATAAATCGACAATGAAATTCTATTTGCAAAAGTATTCGTAGTTTACAAACTTATTATAAATTGTGATTTCAACCTTTGTATTTGTTTCAGCAAATGAAAATAAAAAAAAGAGAATCATTTTCACGAAGATATTTTCAACGATACTCTTGACTCACGGAAAAATTTCCCCACGAGTAATATATGTCCCTGAACGCGATGCATATGCTGATAAATAGCGTTCCAACGGTGTAAATCAGTGCGAAATCTCTGCATCGTTGCTCGTTCCGATCCGCGGCCAACCACAATCCCACGATTTTCATCAGGAAACTGGTCCAAATTATCGAGACGTCTTTGCCTTGGGATCGTCGCATCGTTTGCGGATCGATCGAAGGGTACGTTGCCTTTTACTTTTCCCTTTTGAACCTTGTTCGATTTTTAACGAGACGTCACGCATCCGCGTTTTTTGACGGGTGTCGGTCTTCTTTCCAAGATGCCTATCTAATCACCCGCTTTCTCACACTTTACTTCAACGCTGCCAATTGCGGATGTCGACTTGCACGGCTGCATTATTCATGATTCGGGAGGGGAACATTCCCCTCCGGGCGACGATGAACGCAGGGAGGAATTGCGTTTATTAGTCGTTTATCTTATGTCCAAAGGGATGTGGCGTCCTTTCGAATTTTTAAGGCGATTAATGTTGAAAAGTTTCGAAGGGAGTCGAGTTTGAGTTTGTGTTTCTTGGAGGAATAATAATAATATAGATTCGATCTTTGTGCTACTTCGACAATTTTTATCATAAAGTTGAGAAATTTTAAATTTGAAAAGTTTTGTGATGTATAATTACATTTATCGAGAGGGTTTTAACGATTCAATTTTTATCGTCGAAATTTTGAAGAATCTTCTCTTTGCTTGATAATCAAATTTATCAAAATTTCGATGAAATTTCGAATCATGTGAAAAATGTCGAATCATTGTTTTAAGAGGAAAAGAAAAGTTGAAAATTAAATGTAGATGTATGTTGAGTAATAATTATCTTTTTCATTTCTGAATAAAATCTATATCGATTTAAAAGAAGTACAAAAAGAAAAAGGAAAGAAATTTAATAATTTGACGTATTGGATGATTGTCAGTTTATATGGATTCTTAAAAGGATTTAGAAAAATCGTTGAATCAATATTACGTTTGCCCCATGTGATATTTGAATCATATTTTATTTTTTCATCTAAGAAATACAAACACTAAAAGTACTAAAAGTACTAAAGTTTCTTAGCTAATATTAAAAAATTTTCATTTTATATAAATTTGTATACGTTTGTTCAATTTATTCAGCCCGTTTTCATGGACGATTCCCTCATTAAGGTGAAGTATGACATTGTGGAACTTACAAGCTACAAGAATAAATTTAAATATTATCAAAAATTGACGTTATTAGTATAATTACTTGATTAATTTTTATTTAAAAATTATATGTATTTATTTTTCTCCGCGTAAAATGCAATAAAAAAAAATTCTGAACTTATTAAAAAAATTTTGATTAATAATAAAGATATATCTCACACGATCTCTTTTAATGCAATGATCCTTCTTTTTCACGAATGAAAAATATTAAAATTTTTTCACGGGCTAAACTCTTACTCTTTAGAAAATATAAAATACCAATTTTCTAAATATAAATCATTTCTATTCGTTATATTTCCATTTCCAAAATTATTAAAAAAAATTTCCTAATTTTATATCACATCATATTTAATATTTTTAATATTTTAAACGAGAAAGAAGTGACGTTAAAGGAGATTGCATACCGCAGTAGACGTTTCCAAAGACATCGGAAAGAAACCACCTGCGGAGAGGTAACACGGCCGCATAGACTTCATCATTATCATCCTTATATCTTTTCGCAGCATTCTTCCAGTCTCGTTCATTGGCAACGTCGTCCACCAGCCTGAATACCCGGCCAACCCGACGTTTCCACTTTCTTCTATCAGACCGTGGCAAATATACGTGAAGAAAATTATATGGATGAAACTACCGATCATGTGACAAATGAAGATGAGCCTCTTCAACGTAGGTATGTCTGCCTGTAAAATTATTTAAAATTAATATACGAATATTAACGTATTCATGGGAACATTTTGTGAACAACGAATGATATTAAAAATATATCCATATATAACACGAATAAAAAATTATCTTTGTTGTAAATAAAATTATTTATAATATTTTAAGATGTTTTCTCACGTGAATTACTAAATTATTAAAAATATTAATCACGATCACAAAGAAGATAAAAATATTAGGGTTTGAACACGTACCAAAAGTATCTCGTACGTATCGAAACACATGAGCAAGCTAAACACCACCACGTGGCTGAGGATCGGAAACGTGAAAACCTGCTCGAGTTTATTGCAAAATTCGATCAACGATTGATGTCTTCGAATGCACTTTTTCAAAGCTACGTGACACTGCTTCGTATAAGCTGTGACGTTCGTTGTTTGTTCATCGATGTCCGACCAGATCTTTAATAATTCCTGCTGCATCATGCGAAATTGGTAGAGGGCGTGCAGGTTCAGTATGCATAGGAAGAAGTCGCTGCACACGTACGCGATGCCAATTTGTTCTACGGCCAATAACTGTGCGAATATTATTTCTTAACCTGTCAAGTGTGCAATAATCATCGCTGGAACAATTATATATGTGAATATAGAATCTTCATTATTCGAATATTTTGCACATTATATCTTGATATACATTGACAGCGATGAAAGCAGAATTTAACCTTAAATTCTTTCGTTTGATAAAAAAGAAAATGAAAATCATTTGCATTTCTTAATAAAAGAAGTTTAAAAATATGGATGCTATTCACCGAAACATTATTTATCTCGTTAACATATAAATAAATTTAATATTTGTTAATTTTGGAATCCAAAAAAGAAAAAAAAATAGGATGATTATTATAATTTAAAATAAAGATATATCTGAAATATTATTTCTGATATAAATTTTATTTTTATGTGAAGAACATGACAATGTAAATGAAGATATACAATACCTGGATGACGAACATTATTTCGTAATACGGTGTCACGCTTAAAGGAAGATCGACCCACATTTTGAATGGAAGTATCCTATCCGATTTATTCTTCCCTATATTTTCTGAAACATAATTTTTCTCTTCTTTTGTACTCTTCTATATATTTATTTTTTCTGGAAAATGGATTCCTCGATTCACGATACAATTACGAATCGACTTACCATAAATTGGTGTAATTATGTAGAAAGCCAACGAGGATTGAGTAATCATGCTCACAACTATGATCCACAGTCTGCAAAATTTCTGACACTTTCCGAAAAGTATCTTCTCGTCGTAATCGTAATCCAAACGCCAGAAATGTTTCTGGGCGTATGAAACTATACGCGAGAATTCCATTCTGAAAAAGCTTATTACGAAGCACTTGAATAATCCCAATAATATGCACATTATGTTACAAGTCAGAAAGACGCAATGCTGCAAAAAAGTAATTTAATATTTCAATATTTTTATAAACGCACGAGGTTCAAATCTTTAGCGTAATGTAAAAACGACGAATCGTTGCATATTAAAAATTAATTGTAAATAAATTTAATCTATCGAATATTTTTCAAGATTATTCGAAAAAAAAAATGATCTCGTATTTAAGCAATTGAATTATTGAATTAATAACCCATTCGATATTTCAAGTTTATAAATGAACTCGTGTTTCAAACTCACAGCCAAATTATCCAAATTGTGATAAATATCCACTGCATTCACGTATATACCGTAAATCAGGGCAGCGAATGTGTAGAACGCAGCAAACTTCCTCTGACGTTCCTCAGCGTTGTTTCCAATCACCCATATACCAGCCGATTTCAACAGGAACTGCGACACTTTGAGCGACACATCGGTGTACCCTTCCTTGTGCATGATTCGTCTTCTTCTATTTTTATTCTTTATTATTATTTTTTTTCCCCTTTCAACTCTTAAATCACACAACCCTTGGTTGATGAGAGTCGAAAGAAAGAGAGAAAAGTGTGACTGATCGGCTCAAAGTGATATCACTTTGATCTATCGAGACACTCGATCATTTCGCGGATGGATACGTGTCTTTCTTAAAGCGAAAATTTTCGCGTGAAATAGAAATGATATGGATGGACGAAATATAAGATATATCGTTGTGTATTATGCATGGCGCAAAAAAGGGGCCAAAGTGATTGTCACATCCTGAATGTACAACCGGCAATTTTCCACGTATCGATTATTTTTGGCGTATCATTCCGCGAAGATAAAGGCATAGCTCTTTCACTCTCGATGGTGGATATATATCTTATATCGAGAAGCAATTCGTGCAAAGATGTTTTGTTCTTAAAAATTTTCAGATATTATTTATTATCGTAATAGAAAATACGTGTAAAGTGGAAGAAAGTGTTGTAAATATGTCAACGTGTTGATAATTAAAAAATTCTATGATTATTTCAAGGATTTTTATTATTTGATAAATTGTGATTTTTTTTATTCACATAATTATATTATATTATTCGTGCAAAATATTTTATTTCAGGAATACTGTAGTCTTCAGGATAACTCTAATTGTTGGATTCAAATATAATAATAATAGATGAAAAATGACATGAAAATTATGGAAATGAATATTTATAATATTTTGAAGTTTCAATATACGAGAAAGGTACGTAATATTTTTATTAAGATTCATAATTTCATTAGTAAAAAAAAATCTAATTACATAAATTAAAATTATTTAATTCTGGATTGGCATGCTAGAATCTTTTATAACATTAACATTAGATTTTCATTTTTGTTGATGTGTCGCAAATATATAAAATTTGCAGTATAAAAAAATGCAGTATTGCACTTTTTGAATTATATGTTAAATATAAATATACAAATCAATTTCCCTAATTTCCTTAATAGAATTTCTCAAAGCACTATTTATAACTCGATTAACACAGATATTAAAATAATCTCAAGTACGAAAAATCTCAAAAAAAAAAAAAAAAAAAAAAAAAAAAAAAAAAAAAAAAAAAATTAAAAA
>NW_006263367.1:136744-139646 GCF_000469605.1 Apis dorsata
TTAGGAGAGGAAAAGATAACACGATATCTTACAGTGGAAGTATTTTATTGTATAGATATATATATGTATATATATCCTTTTTATCATTTTTTTCATTGAGAAAATACGTATACTTATTCGCAACTCATTATTATTTAATCCTCGCAAGGGGGCGCTCGCTCATCGTCCCTGCCACCTCTAATAAATAACTTCTCATAGTTGTGAACAATAGGGATGATGAGGATTAGGAGGATGATTAGGAGGAAGCAAGTGAAATTTTATTGCTACTTCCACCGTTGAACGAATCGATTATCGGGTGGGCGATACAGAGATCGAATGAGGAGATCGGCAGAGTCGATCGAGTCGTCGCCCCCTCCAACGATAAATCCGGACGCTGATACTGAAACGTACAACAAACGAAGAAGACCGCGGCCCGCGAACGGTGTTGTGTGTTGTTTATCGTATCGGGGGCTTTACGAATCGTGAAGTGTTTTTTAAATATCGTGAATAAAACGGGGAAGAGGGGGGGGGGGGGGGGGCGTAGGCATCGATGGCGTTTTAATTTTCTTCTCTCTTTTCTTCTTTTTTTTTCGAGTTTTTCTTTTTTTTTTCTTTTTTTTTTCTTCGCGAGATACATATACACACGCTTCGATACAATATTAAAACACTTATCAATTTCATTTGCAAACATTTCCTTACCTAGTATGTTTCTATTATTTCATTGTTATTCGGATAATGCCGCTTATCCATATAACACGTGTAACCCCATCAAAGCAAAGGAAAAAGGGAACTTAAAAATGCTTGTTCTCTAGATTAGTGGCTCCTCTTCTTTTTTTTTTTTTTCTTTTTCTTTTCTTTCTTCGTGATTCATGCGAGCTTAAATCGAAGGATCTACGTTTTTTACTTTTTTTTTTTTTTTACCATGTGCATAAGATAAGATAAGATAATCGCTCTATTCGAGTTTGTCGATTTCGAGAAATAATCTTTGACGAGATATATATATATGTATGTGTAGCACTTAATCGTCTTTTCAATAATTAAAACGAATGTTTATTATGAATTCTGAATATAATATAAATTAATGTATCATCACATATGTGTGTATTTACAATATAATTAGACTGTGGATTTTTGTGCAAATACATATTTTTCATATTGCATGTTCTGTATTTATGTTAAATAGATTAAAAATAATCATAATATATGATTTATCATAAAACTCGATTGTATTCTATTAAAATTAGGAAAAATTTGAACTGCTATAACTTCGAAGATAATGATCTCTGATCAATAAATCGAAGATCAATAGAAGTGCGAAATCTTACTCTTTAAAATGCTTTTTGATTTATCTCTGTACGATTTTCAGTTCCTGAGATATCGATATGCAAAGAAGATAATTTTTCGCTGAATTATTGCTAATGTATCTTAGAAATTCAATTAAAATTAAGAAAACTTTAAATCGCTATAACTCCAAAGATAGTGATCTTCGGCCAACGAATCAAGAATCGTTAGAAACCCTGAATCTTGTCCTTTAAAATGCTTTATGATTTATTTCGATACGACTTCCAGTTTCCGAGATATCCTCGTGTAAAGAAAAGGATAATTTTTAATCGTTTACTATTTCTGTCCTTGTCACACACCCGGACTTTGCACGAGTTATCGCTAACATACCTTAGAAATTCAATTAAAATTAGAAAAACTTTAAATCGCTATAACTTCAAAGATAATAATCCTAGATCAATGAGTGAAAAATCATTAAAAACGGGGATCCTTGCTCTTTAAAATTCTCTTTCATTTATTTCGATATAGTTTCCAGTTCCCGAGATATCGTCGTGTAAAGTAAAAAGTAATTTTTTATCGTTTACCGTTCTTGTCGCTTATCCAGAACTTTCACTCGCATCTTGTCTCATTGATTATATTGTAGGAGAAATAAGCAGATTCATAATATCTGTCCTCTGTTAAAGCTATGAAGATTTTGAATCATTATATTTCGGCAATCAAATATTGACTTCAATAGTACGACTTTCTTTATTTCCTATTATATATATATCAGGAAATAGAGAAAGAATTTGATAATAAAATTTATAGTTTGTTCTTATCTTTTTCATACGAAAAATCGAAACGAATACGTATTATTTTCTATTTGAACATGTTTTGCATCCACAAAAATCCACAATCTCAGTGATATAACCAAGATTTTATAATAAGAATAAAAATAAGTAAAATGGTAATAAAATTATTTCAGTTGTAAGACAATAAAGTGCTAGATTTTTTTAATTGTAATTTTTTTTAAAATTAATTTAACATTATCGATCGACAAATTATGAAATTATTTCTCTCCTCCTTCGAATCATCACGTGGAAACATCGAATCATAAACATCGCAACGATAATAATTTTTTCTCTCTCTACATTAATGATAATAATAATAATAATAATTACAATAACGATAATAATAGTAATAATTCTGAACAAGATGACGCGAGTCATACGCTATGTGCGGATTCGACCATTTTTTTCATTTTCTACAAACTGATCGAGCAAAGCTGTCCAAAAACCAGCCCTTCTTAAACTTAACAATTATCGAAGGATCTCTATAGGTATTTTTTTTTCATTTCTTTTTTTTTCTTTTTATCCTTTTTTTGTTCATCTATCAACAAACGGTGTCGTTTAAATCGATCGCTACTTTGCAACAAGTTATCGATAACATCTTTAACATATTTGTATCTCGAAGGGAATTTTCTTGAAAGCAATAATCCACTGTTGTTGTCTATATCCGCTAGGAATATAAATGCTTCTATTAATTATACATATACGTAAGCTTGCAACGATTACACGATTATCAACCTAACGGATGCGTAAATGGATTATTTCAGTTCGGAATAAAGCTTAGGGCAAAAAAAAAAAAAAAAAAAAAAAAAAAA